>NC_073307.1:124038933-124338933 GCF_027595985.1 Sorex araneus | reverse complement strand
TAATACCTGTGATATATAGCATAGTACTAGGTATGAAACAGCCTTGGAAATAATCAAATACTGTATAAAATTTATGCAAAAATATTTTCCCCTTTAATTGCCAGGAAAGAATGAAAGGGCACTGTTTCTCCTAAATTATGGGGATTCACTTTGCAAGAAGACATTCTTTGTGACTATTATTTTTGGGGCCATACCTGGTGATTTTCAGGGTGCATTCTGGGCTCTGAGCCAAGGGTCACTTCTGGTGGAGCACAGGGAACCCTATGCAATGGTGGGGGTCAAACTTAGGTTAGCTGTGTGCAAGGCAAGTGCCCTATCCACTGTACTACAGCTCTATCTACTGAGAGAATTCTTTAAATACAATTATTTAGCTAAGTTTGGGGACTTTTATATCTTTAATACATCATAATTGTTTTAGTGATCATTCTTTTAGTGACCATCTGTGTGTGTTTGAGTTTGAAATATACGTATGAGGCAATTAGACATTACATACATGTTTTCATGAAAACACTTCTCAGGGATATCAAAACTAAGTATCCAGTGGATGGGACAAAATCACAACAGGCAACTTTATTTGTTTAGTTTGAGCCAAAAAATAAATTAAAGGTGCTGAGTCTCTAATGGTAGTACACAAAACCAACCAAAACATACATCATTTACCATGAGATCATTTAAATGTGTGAATGATCTGATAAGGGACACATGTAATTTACAACATGGGAAACTTCTTTTAACAACCATAGACTTAAATGCACTGTACTGTAGGTTACCTAGACTAGGTTAGCAAGAATGAGCAAAGTGGTATGTCCAAGAGGCAACCCCCAAACACCTTCCTCGGATGGAGACTTTGGTCATCGGCCGTGGCAGAAAAACCAATTCCTGTTCTTCATCACGTCAGATGGTCACTTTTCTCCCATGATGAGTCTTTTTAAACAGTTCAATTATTGTGAAGACACTCTAAATCCACAGAACAGCAGACACTTCCATTCTATGTATCAAGACACAAATGTTGGACAATTGAGATTCAGATGATACATTAGTATTTTATATATTCAAAATGACCAGCTACATTTCAAGACAAACTCTGAGTAAAATAAGGAACTTATGAGAGCTTCTATGGGCTCTCCCTGGGTTTGTTGACAGTGAAATTTCTTGGGTGAGAGTGACAGCTGAGGGCTTAACAGGCTTTCCTTAAGCTGCTGTAGAGGACCCCGAGCTCAACAGGTATACATGCCTCCTCCCAAACAAACTAAATGATGTGTCTGTCAAGGGGCAGGTTGGGGATTAGGAGAAACCTGGAAGAAGACACTGATGGTAAGATTGGTGCTGTAATACCAATCTAAATAGGATTGGTCTGTCTAAAATCCAAATAGGAATAATTTTATAAATCGTGTTTTAATTTTCAAAAAAAAAGTACACAAAGCTAAAGGCAAATCCAAAATGGCTGCCTGAGTATTGCCATATAAGGATAAATTAGATTCTCTTATAGTAAATATAAGTGTATTGGATAGCCATAAAATAATTTATTCTTATTATTCTTAAGGACTGGAGCGATAGCACAATGGGTAGGGTGCTTGCTTTGCGTGAAGCCAACCCGGGTTCGATTCCTCTTTTGCTCTTGAATTGCCCGGAAAGCTGAGAGTATCCTGCCCACATGGCAGAGCCTGGCAAGCTACCTGTGGCATATTCAATATGCCAAAAACAGTAACAACAAATCTCGCAATGGAGATGTTACTGGTGTCCGCTTGAGCAAATCGACGAACAATGGGATGACAGTGCTAAAGTGCTAAAGTGCTGTTACTCTTAAAGTTACAAATTTATCTGAAAAATTGTCAAGGAAAATAAATTACTAAAAACCCAGGTCTTCATATTTCCAGTATGGATCTTTTGTCTTGTGTTACTCATGATATATGTAGGAGCCTGGCACTTGTGCAAGGGAGTTTGATGGCACCAAATAGAGTGATTCCCATAATTAAGCAAAATGAAAAATGTTTCCAGGAGAGCTCTGATATTATCTAACCCTTAAGTCAGCTGTAGTCAAAGTTCTCTGCAAGCTTTGAACAATTAAAAGAATCATTTTAAATTTTTTTATTTTTAAAGACATTAGGATACTTCATGGAAACTCCTCCAAAAGTAAAGGAAAGCAATCACAATGAATAAACTATCTTCAGATCTCTGCTTTATGCACCGTGTTGATTGAAGAAAACAACCACATACAGTGCTTTCTTCTTCTAATTTTGTACTCTTAAAGAGAGTTTCAGAAAAAAAGTTATAAACTCTCTTTGAGTACAAAATCAGAAAAATTTTCTGAAATGAAGATCATCATAAAAAATATCTAAGTCAAAAAATTACAACAGCAATAACTGGACCAAGCATTAAAGTTCCATACTTTAAAGACAGGGGGCATGGAGATCATTCAAAGGGCTGGACCATCCCAGCAAAGACAAAAGAACATTCTAATCCCATATTCATTCCCTTTTGTTCAAGGTGCAACTGCTCTAGGATGGATTATCTTCTGGACATCCAATTACCTTGCACCTGCAGGTTGTGCAGGGAGATCCAGCCATTGTCCACACTGAACCACTCAGCCTTGAAACACCATAGCTGTCCAGACAAGTCTTTCTGATGTCATAAGTGATGGTATCAGCCAGGCAGGGGTCACTGACACAGCGGGCACAACACTCCCCTTCTGAGATGGCTGTGTACTCACAGCGCAAAGTGGGGCAAGTGACTGGCCAGCAGTCTACCTCTCCTTCCTGTGGAAAGTCCGAAATGCCTCATCAGTGTTCTTATACATGATGCTACTCCTAAAGTGGGTAGTGATTCTCATACTTTCCTTTAACCCTTAGAGGTATAATGCATTTTATTCTGGATGACCAGCCACAGCTATGCTTTCCTCTATGTAAATATATTCTACAGTGTCAGAAAGTTGCAGCTCACTAGAGGCTAATATTTTTTATCCATAATGTTGATCCAATGGGCTGGAGTGATAGCACAGCGGGTAGGGCATGTGCCTTGCACGTGGCCAACCCGGGTTTGAGTCCTCCATCCCTCTCGGAGAGCCTGGTAAGCTACTGAGAGTATCCTGCTCGCACAGCAGAGCCTGGCAAGCTACCCATCATATCCAATATGCCAAAATCAGTAACAAGACTCACAATGGAAATGTTACTGGCGCCCACTGAAGCAAAATTGATGAACAATAGGATCACAGTGTTAATGTTGATCCCATGAGAAAATAAATACATAGGAGGTGAGAGAAATTCGTTTCTAAAGACAAAGGGGAAATTGAAGCACTAGATAGTTTGACTCAACAGGGCCATGAGGTGGGATGTTATTGAATTTAAAATTGCTGTTAGGGCCAGAAACATTGCAAATTGAACTCCTGCACTGGATACAGCTCTGCAAACAGTCCCCTAAGCACCACTGAGTATCACCTCCAACAACAAAATGTCAATGTATCAAAATCACTTCAGAAGAATTTCAAATGTAACATGTAATTAGGTGATTTTCTAAATTGCAACGCAGATCCGCCCTTCTCTTTCAAACTCTCTTGTCTGAGAATATGGTTCCCTTGAAACTCCTAAAGTTAAACAGTTCTCCATAGTCTCTTCTGTTATCATGGCATTATAACTTATGTAAATTCATGTTGAATAATTTCATCAATTTCATGTTAGCCCATATCTATCATGTATTGTCTAGAGTTTGCACATGTGCAAACTCCCAATAAATATGTATTACTTGAGAATAAGATGGGGGTGGGGGAAAATACAATCTTAAAATTCTGTAAACAGTTCTTTTTCCAAATGAATACCAAGGCCCGAGAGATAGTACAGTGAGGAAAGTGCTTGCCTTGCATATTACCATTCCAGGTTTGATTGTCAGCACATTATTAGACTCCCCAAATAAAATAAGTATACAATGTTCAGGTAAGTAGTAACAGAAATTTAAAAGAATAATTTGTTTACAAAGTATTCATGATAAATAATTTAGCAGTTGTTGAACTATTCAACCCAGCTAATAATTTCTATTAAAATTGGCATCCCAGATTTGATTGTAACATTATGTTTCTATAGTAAGATTTAAAAGTTAATGTGACTTTTTAGTACATAATCATACATTTCAACATAGAAAACATTAGCAGTGCTAAATTATTCTACCGTAATTAGCTTCTGCATGTCAAGTACTGTATTTATTCATCAAAAAGTTGATCACAGAGATCTAGAACATATGAAAAGTGGGATTTATTTAATACTAGGTTTCTAAGGACTTAATTCCGGGTATTTTTCTACATATTATTTCCAACACTGAAACATTTTATAGCTTTATACCAAGAAATAAAATATTTTAAGCACTATATATTATTTTCAAGACTAAAAGAGGTTCTTCTCAGAAATTTTTTATATTTCTATTTGCTAAAATATAACAGAACCAGGGGTCAGAGTGATAGTACAATAGGTAAGCATTTGCTTTGCATGCAGCTGACTTGGGTTTAATACCTGGCATCCCATATGATCCCCCAAGTACCAGCAGGAATGATCTCTGAGAGCAGAGACAGCAGTAAGCCCTGAGCACCACCAGGTGTGTGGTCCATAAAACAAGGGGGAAAAAGTAGAAGTAACATAACTTGGGTCAGAATTATCCCATTGTTGTGACTGATGTTGTGTTTTGTTTTAAAGAATGGAATTTTAAAGTCAGGCAGAACATTCTTAACAGGGCTCCACAGTTCAATGAACTATCACACACGAGCAGGGAACTAAAGTCTACAGGCATCTGTGTATGTAAAGGTGTAACCTGCTCTGGGGTAAAGGAATAACACTTGATGAAGCCAACATACCAGACACCGACACTGTTGGCAGCCATGAGTCCAGTTGTCTCCACTTCGATAGATCTGGTGTCCACTTTGATCTAAACATTGACTTGTGACCCTTGTGTCACACTCTGGACAACAGAAAAGGTCAACACTTGGATTCTGGCAATCACAAGCTGTGCGCCGGCAAAATATCTTCCCATCCTGTTTAGAAATGAGGTTAAGGAGATTTTGTCATTAAAGAAGTGATAATATTGTCATAGCAAGAAAAGCTAACTTTACAAAGACTTTATGGGACCATTGCAATAGTACGAGAGAAAGCACCTGCCTAGGATGCTGCAGACCCAGATTGGATGCCTGAACCTTCCCAAGTGGTCCTGAAACAAACAAATTAAAAAAGCCCCACCTTACCCCTAACCTTGACTTCAAACAGCATAATTGAAAAATGGATACATTTGTAAGTTTTAAAAACAAATCTATATGTTCATTTTTTCATGTTTCTATAAAATCATATTTCTACATAGTAATAATTAAGTGGCTAGAATTGAAAAATACTCATATAAGTGAAAAATTACTGTTCTGTACTTTTCCAAGTTCTTAATAATACTATCTGGCTCATTAAAATAAATTTACCTAATTTTGAACTTTTCTTAACTCTGGAACTTTAGACCCCTCAAAAGAATTCTCTGAGGCCCAGGGAAGCTAAATTAATTCTTATGTATCAGAGAATGGTAGAAATTCCCTAAGCAAAACCAAGAGTTCTTATGATTTCAAAAGATTGTCCTCCTGTAAGACAGCACTCAAACACTAAGAATGAACATTTTTGATATATCTTTTATCCCATATATCACTTATTGAATTTTCTTTTCTCAGACAATACAGAAGCTGAAACCATAAAAGCAAACCTGTGGTCACCATTTATGGTTAAATTTTCTTAGCTGACTATTGTAAACCCAAAGAATCATGGGCTTGGGGGAAACACATGACAATAAGTTTTGGGAAGCCATAAAACCAAGATATGATCTGAAAAGATCTCCTGTAGCTAGTCCTAGCTCTAGAAACCCACCCAAATGGAGAGGCTGCACCCGCTTAGTAGGAACAAAAGCCCTGATTAGATTGATGGAGACCACCTGAACCCAATAATCTGTTTCCTTGAAAACGCCCAGCAATGACATTGATCTGCATAGAAAGTCCTAAGCTGGGACAGTTTGACAAAGGCCTATAAAGGAACTGTAAAATCAAGCTGGCATACTCTATTCAGCAGTTACACACATCGTAGTCTGGAGTGCATAATTATTTTTTGTCCTCTACAAGTTCTCTGTTATTTCTGATAATCCCTAAAGTAAGTGTCTCTTTTGCACTGTCTTCTCCTGAAATTCCTTTGTAGGGAACAAGGCAAGGAATTTGGGTAGAAGTCAAATTCGTGAGAAGTCAAATACTTCGCCTTTTCCTATGAAGAGCATAGCCTTGCTCTGCCGAGAACCAGGGCACACTGGAAATCCAAATGATAGGAACTAGGTTCCCCGCCAAATAATAAAATGGGCTTTAGTATACAGCTTGACATCTACCTTTGTGGGGCTGGGAGAACTGAAGTGTTTATGCAGATTTTTTGAATACTGATTTTCTTAGGGAACTTCATCAGCAAGTTCTGGCAGGTAAAACTGGAGGATAGTAGCACTCTACTGTGGTTACCTCCTCTTGCTCAGTGGTCCCCTATCACAGATATAACCACATCCTTTGATGTGTGATGTATGATTCAATCCTTCCTAGAGCTATATTAAGTCATCATGGTTTTTCTCCAGAGATAGTGCAGCTTACACTACAGTATGTCATGCTCCCTGTGTAAGAAAATCAGGGGAGAACTCTCACTCAAAACTGACTTGTCAAAGTCTATTCATCTCTAGGTCTGTGACTACAATTTACAGAACCAGAGAAGTGGAGATTGTGGAAGGGATTAGTAGCTGCTGCTGCCAGAACCAGCACTGCTATGATAGGACCAAGTCTGTGGACATTATAGTTCTTAATATCGCTGCACTTCCAAATTGAGGTGACAGACTGCGGTGTTGGAAGAACCTTAACTCTGGGTTCAAAAACTCAGCCCTATTGCTTTAAACCTGTGGCAGCTACATAGGCCAAGTCCCCCCATTTAAGGAATGAAATATGTTAGAGATTTAGCAACTACCTAGAGGTGGTAAACAGTAATGCATTTGTTTTATCTTGTTTTGCTTTTCTAAATAACACTGATAGGAGCTGAGTGTGGCAGTGAAGGAACAGAAGTCAACACTGAGCTCTGCCTCTGGATTTCTCCTCATCCTACCATCACTTTAGCACTGTATCACTGTCATCCCATTGCTCATCGATTTGCTTGAGTGGGTACCAGTAACGTCTCCATTGTGAGACTTGTTATTATTGTTTTTGGCATATCTAATATGCAATGGGTGCCTTGCCAGGCTATGCCATGCAGGCGAGATACTCTCAGTAACTTGCCAGGCTCTCCAAGAGGGATGAAGGAATCGAACCCGGGTCTACCTCATGAAAGACAAATGCCCTACCCTGCTGTGCTACAAACAAAAAATTTCAACACTAAAAACCACAGTGGCACTCACAGGAAAACAAAGGTTAACTCAGACATTAAAAACAGAAAAATAAAATAAGCAACTATGGCAAAAATTAGATGAAATTACTTTAAAACTGAATCTCTAATCTCAGAGAGATGCTGACAGCTGAATTTTTCCAGGAAGGCTGGGTCCTAGATGGGATATATCAGAATGAATTAAGTGCTCAGAACTCCACACACACACATCTGGCTCCCACTGCTGCTAAGAAATCATCTGGCATCAGGACTTATTCAGAGAGGCCCAAGTGACACCTGAAATTCACCGTCCCAATTCTAAAGACCCTGAAGCATGTTGTAGCATATGTAGCTGTGCAACACCTTCAAACTTTACAAAGCTGACAGCCCTAGAGAAACAAGAAAAATTAGATGGAAAAAATTGAGTAGAAGCCCACTAAGTTCAATGAGTGAAAACAATAACACAGAAGGCCCAACTAGCACCTAACAGTTCAGTAAAACCTTAGGCATGATTTTAGCAACAAGATTAAGAGATACATGTTATAATAAACAATATAAGGTAGATATATTAGTGTGTGCTAAGGGAGCAGGTTTCAGGGGTGGGTGAAAAACTGGGGGCAGTGGTAGGTAGTGCACATTGGTGGTGGGATTGCTACTAGATAAAATTGAATACCTGAAGCAACTGTATTGTGAACAACTTTATAAATCTTAGTGTTTAGAGTTTTAAAAAAATAAGTCTGAAGGCCAAAAATGTAGACATGGATGATGTTACAGATAGAATTGACCACAGCTATCATATCAAAATTTAATGATATTAAACTATTTTAATTAGCTTTTTTCCCCTTTGGAAAAGCATCTGCTCTCAGACACATATCTCTCACTCGCTCTCCCCTCACATTTCTCCAGTAATTTTTTTAAAATAAAACTGTTCTGGGGCTGGCACGATAGCACAGCGGGTAGGGCATTTGCCTTGCATGCGGCTGACCCAGGTTTGATATGGTTCCCAGCATCCCATATGGTCCCCTGAGCCCGCCAGGAGTAATTCCTGATCACAGAGCCAGTAGTAACCCCAGTACATCGCCGGGTGTGACCCAAATAGCAAAAAATCAAACAAACAAACAACTATTTTACTTCACAAAAATAAATCATATACACATAGAAAAAGATTTATATATATTATATATATTTAAAGTGCTAAGTGAGCACAAAGAGTACTTCAAAAGAGACTGAGGATATTAAAAAGTCATAAAAAGAGAAGCTAGGTATGAAGACAACTGAATACAATTGAATTTACCAAAATAAAACAAGCTGAATCAATCTCACAGAGGAAGAACCTGAAGTTAAAAATGACAGTAATAACTCAAATGGAGGAACAAAATTTAGGAAAAGAGAATAAACTCCATGAGAAGTATAAGGTTTCATTAGGAAAGTAAGGATCCATTTATCAGAATATTTAAAAGTGAAGAGAAACGAAATGGATCAGAGATCACATTTAAAGAAATAATAGCTAGGATGTCCCCAAATCTAAGAATAATAAATGTACAGAAAACTCAATGAGTACTCAAACGAGTGCTGAATGCAAAGTAAGCTATACCAATACATATTATCAACATCAGCAAATGTCAAGGGTAGAAGAAAAATATTTAGGACTGCTAAAAGGGAGTGGAATGACATATTCACCATACTGAAGGAAAAAAACTAATAATACTTTTCCCTGCAAAATTATCATTCAAATATAATGAAGCAATAATTTTCAAACAAACAAAAGCTAATGCTCAAAGAAATTCTACAGAACACAAAGTATCACAGTCACTGTCATCCCGTTGCTCATCGTTTTGCTCGAGCGGGCACCAGTAACATCTGATTGTGAAATTTATTCTTACTGTTTTTGGCATATTGAATATGCCACAGGTAGCTTGCCAGGCTCTGCTGTGCAGGCAAGATACTCTTGGTAGCTTGCCAGGCTCTCTGAGAGGGGTAGAGGAATCAAACACGGGTCGGCCTTGTGCAAGGCAAACACCCTACCCGCTGTGCTATCGCTCCAGCCCACAGAACACAAAAGCTAATGAAATTGATACATAATGTAAAAACAGGTAAAAACAGATAAAAACAGAAGTGAGTTAACAACAAAATATGAAAAAGGAGTAAATAGACAGTATGGTCAAATGATGCTAAATTAAGGCCATTACAAACAGAAAACATGGTTTTGGTATAGAAAGTTTCACAGAACAGCTACCATGTTAACCACAAAACAAAGATCTAAGGATTTAGACTTTTAGAAATTAAAAGGAAGAAATAAAATCACCAAAATATTATTTAAAGGAATGAAACCTATTGTTACTGTTTTTGGCACATCAAATATGCCACGGGTAGCTTGCCAGAGTCTGCCATGCAGACGGGATACTCTCAGTAGCTTGCCGGGCTCTCCGACAGGTATGTATATATCTTTTACTGTATTTTGAATATGAATACAAATAATAATATGATAATGGTGTCAATGAATCTCAACCAAGCATTTGAAAATATTCAATATACATTGATTTATGACAAAAACTCAAAAATTGAAATAAAAAGATCAAACCTTTATACAATAAAGATCATGTATAATAAAACTATGCCCAAGAATGAAAAAATTAAAGCTTTTCCATAAAATGTGGAATAAGACAAAATATCCACTCTCATTCTGTTTAGCATACTTCAGGATGTTCTAACCAGAGAAATTAAACAAGAAAGATACCAAAGTTTTACATGTTTTTCCAATTTAGATTTCTATTGTTATTCATAGATAGAATGTCTACATACACAATTGTTTATAAAATAAGAAACAAATAAACCATATAAGATTTTACTAGATAACTGGATGCAATAAAGCAGAAAGACAGAATATCAGTACACATAAATCTGCCTCATTATATATGCAGTGGGTAGAAGAATGGGAATCTGCTTCATTATATATGCAGTGGGTAGAAGAATGGGAAATTATGAAACAATACCTTTTTTTTTGTTTTGCTTTTTATGTCACACCTGGCAATGCACAGGGGTTACTCCTGGCTCTTCACTCAGGAATAACTCCTGGTGGTGCTCAAGGGACCATATGGGATGCTGGGAATAGAACCCAGGTCGGCTATGTGCAAGGCAAATGCCCTATCCGCTGTGCTATCACTCCAGCCCCAAAACAATACCATTTAACAAATGCATCAGATAGATAAGATACCTGAGTTAACCTAAAAAAGTTGATGAAATACCTTACACTGAAAACTGTCAGGCCTTTTAAAAGTAAACAGGGCACAGAGAGAAATGGAAAGACAAATCATGTTTATGAACTAGAAGAATAAATACTGTTAAAATAGTCATCTCACTTAAAGCAAATTAAAAGTTAACAGTACATAAAAATTACCACTGGTATTTTCAGAAAAATATCAAAATCCATGAGACAATGTGGAAATTATAAAAGATGCCAAAGAGTCTAAGTGATTCTGCCAGAAAATAAGAAAAATAAAGTCCCTTGCTTCCTGACATTTAAATATTCTGCAAAGCAAGAGTAAGTGGGAAAAAAGTAGTAAAAAATAGTAAGTATTGAAGCAAAATGTATGCAATTCAGCAGATTAGAAGTAATCTTGTAGAAAAAAACCAGAATTATAGACATCACATGTATGACAGTGGAAAAAGGAAAGTCTCTCCAATAAATGGTCCTAGGAAAGGTGTCCCTCAATGTGGAAGGTAACAAAGGATGGGGTGTGGGAAGGAGGAGGAGGAAACTAGATCTTTAACACTGTGTGCAAAAAGTGACTAAAGATTTGTATATAATCCATAAATCATAAAATATACCCACACCCTCTCCTCACATGAACCCCCTGCCCCCCAAAACTCTGATACAGCTCAGGTCCTCAATCTGAGGGAAGAGTTTGAAAGCTTAACTTCTTTAGCAAGGGAAACAAAAGCAGGAATATAAACATGTAAAATTGTCCATTTTTTATACTACAACAAAAACTACCAGAAAACAAAAAATATGACATTGCAACTGAGAGTTTTTTTCACAACATATATTCCACAAGGAGTTGATAGCAAAGTTATAAAGAGCTTATAGAATCCAACAATCAGAAATTAAGCAACACAAAAACTGGGCACAAGATGTTTCCCAAACATACAAATAAATGTTTAATACCACTTACTATTAGAGAAATCAAAATCAAAACCACACTAAGTGCAATATGAGCATGTTACTGTGATAACAATTTATATATATAAAAAAAGACTGAATACAAGTGTTGGTGAGAATGAAGAGAAAAAGAAATCGATGAACCTTTTGCTGGTAGTGTAAATCAGTGCCACCTAAAAGGAGATGCCTTATAAAGGTAAAAAATTAAATTCTTTATGAATTGGCAGGAAAGTATTGATCTAAGTATATTAAAACCTTGATTTAAAAGATATAGGCACCTCTATGTTCATAGAAGCATTATTTACAAAACAAAACAAAACAAGAATGGGGCTGGTGCTATAGTACAGCAGATAGATGTTTGCCTTGCACATCCCATACCTGGGTTGATTCCCCAACCCAGTTGATTCCCAACAGGGATCCCCTTTATCATTGATAGAGATGAGTGCAGAGCCAGGTGTAATCCTTGAAAATAGGACAAAAATAATTGGAATCAACCTCAAGGCCTATTCTTAAATACTTCGATAAGTAACTGTGTACTCGATATACTATTACTACTCTATCATTTAAAAGAGGTTGGCTCCATGGCTTGGAAGCTGGCCTCACATGCTGGGGGGAAGGGCAGTTCAGATAGAGAAGGGAACATCAAGTAAGCTCTGGTTGGAGGACCCGCTCGGGAGGGGAGATGCGTGCTGAAAGTAGACTATAGATTGAACAGGATGGCCACGCAATACCCCTATTGCAGACCACAACACCCAAAAGGAGAGAAAGAGAACAAAAGGGAATGCCCTGCCACAGAGGCGAGAGGGGGTAGCGGGCGGGGGGGAAGGAATTGGGAGGTGGGAGGGATACTGTGTTCACTGGTGGTGGAGAACGGACACTGGTAGAGGCAGGGGTGCTCAAACATTGTATGAGGGAAACACAAGTATGAAAATGTGTGAATCTGTTACTGTACCCTCGTGGTGATTCACTAATAAATAAATAAATAAAAAGATGGAATTATCTCTTTTGGTACAAAATAGATGAATCTTGAAGTAACTCTGCTAAATGATATAAGGACATGAAAGATAATTTCCAGATTGGTTCACTCACTACTGGAATATACAAAATTAAAATGAGCTATTATAAAACAGAACAAAATCTTTAAAATCTGTGAAAACTTTGGAAGTTATTGTACATAAAAGGGAGCAAGTAGAAGTATAGATGATCATTTTAATAGTGAAATTCCACAAGAGCTTTAGTGTGTGGTGACTTTTATATGTGTTTGTTGGTGAGAAACTGTACTCTGAAATTTTATAGTCTCGGAAAATAATGTTAAGTCAACTGAAATAAAAGAAAAAGTCATGGTGCTTTTGTTTATGGTTCTCCAATCTCAACAAATATGATCACTATGAAAAAGTTCAAAGTATAAACTCCTAGATATTTCTGAATGTTAAAAATTGATCTGGTTGCCTTGATCTAATTGATCCTTATAAATACCAGGGAGTCATAGAAGCTCCAATCCTCCTCTATTATATTTTACCTCATATATCTTAAAAGACTATTCTCTATATCGACTGAAGCTATGGATTAAAATTCCATGATTTTTTGTACCAATCCTCATAGTTTTAAATAAGTTTCATTACTACATCCTTTCAACATTTGTGAATATTTCCAACTATCTATAACAAAATGTAAACTTTGTTTTTCCATGATTATATCTAGCTAATAATATTAGTGGTTTAAACATCCATTTCTCAAATGAGTTGGATGAGACAGGAGAACATATATAATTTTAGTAACAGTCTGGCTACTATTTTAAGTACTGAACTTATTTTCCATAACTTGATATCTCTATTTTATTTTTGTCATAGTTATTGAATTACAATGAATTTAATGAAGCAAAAAAATACCTTATTCTACTCTATCCCATCTTGTATAGCTAAATGTTTGGAAACAACAAGTATAAAACAATGTTTATCCCTATTTTATTTTAGCTTATTTCATTTATCTCTTTTGTCTGTCACAGTGTTTACTAAACACCGTTTAGGTCATTCACCATTCGTACACTTCCACATCTTAGCGACATATGAAAATTGGACCCTGCCCTTAGAGTCTTTATTAATATCAATGCTGAGTAGGACAGGGCTTGCTGAGATAGGCTCAGGGTCTTCTAAAGTATAACTTTACTTCACATTCTATATGAGAAATAGAAAGACACGCTTGCTACCTATAAAATAACAATATATATAGAAAAATTCTTGCACTCAAATCATGTACTCTGGCCCAATTACTGTAAAAATGACAGGAAATATGATAATATTCCCAAATATAAAGGAATATGGGATTGTACACATATATGCACATATATATATACATTTCTCTCTACATAGACATATATCTGGTATATAGGTGAACTGAGTCACTGAACTGAACTTCAGAAAGAGAAATTTTCAGATCCTAGAAATCTTTAAATAATTGTGTTGACATTTCATATGCCTTTACATAACTCACTATTTGGTTTACAGGTGTAACCACTGCCACAAATTTCTCTCTCAAGATTTATTTAACAGACAGAAGATTTTTTTAAAGGAATTATAACTATGATATGATACTATTAAATGAGCTTAGCTCCTGAGGACACACAATCATTCTTTCCAAATAGATGGACAAGGACTCCAGAATACACAGCTTTTGTTCATGAACAACAGAAATATAGGCAATGGCACTTTCAGCAAATTATACTGCAGTGTATAATCAAAAAGACCCAATCACAAAGTCAGTTTCTCCCAGTGTTCTAATTTAAAGAATAAGAGTTAGTGGAGAACTTCCAGGTTTAATGCAAATGAACGAAATTTCACACAACTAAAATTTCATCAATTATGTGAAAATGCCAAATATTACCCCTCTTAGTTTCTCGTGTATTTTAGAACAATGGTTGTTTCACTTTGGCTTTTGAATTACTAGGTAACTGTCAAGAAAATCATTTTTAATAATGAAAATGTCACAGGTGGCCCATTATTCTAATGAGAATGACATTATACAACCCAGCTCACAGTGCATAATCACAATAAAATCCAAATTTCCCAAGATCCTGGAGGCCACTAATGTTAGTGCTGCTCCTTGCCATAGATCTTGAGGTCATTCTATGAACTTCACCTATGTCCTAGCTCAGGTGTTCAGAACAATCCCCACTTAAATGCCAAAGTATTTTTCCACTCATTTGCCAATGTATCTAAATGTTTATGTGCAGTTTTATAATGAAAGTTGCTCTATAAGCAGTATTTCATCATTTAAATTGCTTCTGAATTAAAAAATTCAGGGGATATACTTCTTTAGCACATAAGGAACAAATTTGTTCTTATTATGCCAAGGAAAATTATGGCTTTATATCATAAGTTATATGTTTTGTTATTAAAGTCAACACAATGATATTTACTACATATTGAATAACATCACTATTATTATTTCAGCTATAGCTATGAAACTTTTAAATCAAGAAGGTGGATTTAGGTAAGATTATTTATGGAAACTGAATAACAATACAAACTGTTATTTTGTTTTGGCAAGCTTATGTCCCAGTCCAAACTTGGCCAGTTGCCTGTTTTCACTGATAGAATTTTATCGAAAGCCAGATATCTTGGTTCATTTATTCTGTATGTCTGAATGCATACTGTAATGGCAGAATCAAATATATATGAGAGTACTTCCAGTTTGAAAAGCTTCACTAGACCTTCAGGAAAAAAAAAAGTTTTAAATCCTTCCACATAACATTGAGATGGATAGTTTATATCAGTATCTCTCATGTTCGAGCCATTTGCTCTTTTGTGGGCTGCAAGGATAGTCTCAAGTGAAAATCAGGTTAATGGAGGTGAAGAGAAAAAAATTAGTGACAATAGTAGGACAAGGGAGAAGGAGATAGGATGGAAACAAAGTCCGAAGCAGAAAAAGTCACAAGCAGAAGAAGTCTGAGACACTGTTGTAGATCCACTTAGTTTACTTTTACATTTAAAAGGTATTGGACTGAGGTATCACATCTTTGCACAAAACAAACACCGCATTTAAATTATACCCCACCCACAGTGTAGCACCAGTATATACATTAACGTTAGCAGTTATTCAAGCCAACTGCCTCAGATACTATGCTTAGTAAAAAAAAAGGATTTTGCCACATAGCAAAGGAACAAGAAAAGAATGAGACCCCAATCTGGATCTTTATAACTATTTCCAGTATGCCCCCCAGAATTTCTCAGCAAGTTATTCCATAGCACAGCAGGTAGGGTGCTTGCCTTGCATGAGGCCAACCCGAGTTTGATTCCTTCAGCAAGCTACCCATGGTGTATTTGATATGCCAAAAACAATAACAAGTCTCACAATGGAGACATTACTGGTGCCGGCTCGAGCAAATTGATGAACAATGGATGACAGCGCTACGGTTATTCCATAGCTGTGCAGTTCTTGATTCTGATATTCTAACTCCATAAGTCATTTCTCTTCACAGTATATGTGTTTAATTTTTGAATCTTTGGTCTTAATTGTTTTTTCTGTTTTGAATTCGTTTTTCCCACTTCTACTTGAGTACATTTGAATTAAGTTCTAATTCGAAGTCACCTCTTGCCCTCATCTTTTCTGTTTCCACTCTGAATCAAGCTTTATTTCCTCTTTCCATGTTTCAAAATGATTTTATATGCCTCTACCATGGTTTGCCAGGTGGTTAATTGTGTACCCATTCCTCTATTCATCTTTTAGATCTAAACTAAAACAAAGATATAAACAAAGCCACTCAAACTAAAATACATTTTGTAGAAAAATAAACTGAACACACACATAAAACTATCTAGTCATTTTTAATATAGAGGTCAGTCATTTTAAATATATATTAAAATAAGATTACAAGAATATTTTTATTTCCTACAGCAATTCTGGTTGAGTTCTCATAAGTTTCAACATAATTTAGGAATCAAGGCAAAATAATCAATTAAGTCTCTTTAAGTAATAGCAAAATTAGTTAATGAATTTCTGGTAAAACTGCAATTAATAGTATGTTTCTCATCATAGATGTAAGCAAAACTAAGAAATTTTGTTTCTACTAAAGTACCTTACCTATTATACTGAGTATCTAGAATAATAAGTTGCGATTTGAGTCAGTTGTGACCATCTTCAGAAGCTCAAAAAATAAAACATTTGGGGAAGGAAGAAGAGAGCTAGTAAAGGAATTAATTCTTAGTTTTCCTGACTCAATAAAGATCAATTGCCAACCTCTTTTGTAAACTGTTTTAGACATTTTAAACTACAATGAACTTTTTTTTTTTTTTGCTTTTTGGGTCACATCCGGCGATGCATAGGGGTCACTCCTGGCTTATGCACTCAGGAATCACCCCTGGCGGTGCTCAGGGGACCATATGGGATGCTGGGATTCGAACCTGGGTCGGCCGCGTGCAAGGCAAATGCCCTACCCGCTGTGCTATTACTCCAGCCCCCTAAAATGAACTTTTAAACTACAATGAACTGGATTAGATTTACGTATTACCTTATTCATTAAAAGGTGTCATAAATAGATGATTTAATAAATATTATAAAGTGTATATATGCCCATACCCACACAAATATCTATTCATATTGGAATGGAATAATGTAATTCAACTTTGCTATTAAAACGGTAAAATTATATGTCATCTGCAGCAACATGGATGAATCTAGTTGGCATTATGCTTAGTGAAACAAACCCAGATGGAGAAAGACATCAATTTCACTCAAGTGGTAAATAGAGAACCAAGCAAGTGAACTAAATAAAACAAAGCTAAACTTTGAGATTCTAATATCAAACTGTGATTATCAGAAGGGAAGGAAATGGGTAACTCAGGTAAAAGGGTAAACTGTATGGTGAAGAACAGAAGTGTACTTTTGTTTGTGAACTTAGCTATAGGCTTTTATTATATTAATGCACACCTGACACATGGTGGCTGGAATGTGTGTCCAGTAAATAAAGGCAGTGGACCTATGTGTGGATATTTGAAACCAGATTTATCTACAAGGGAAAGAAAATACATTTTTCTTTGTTGAATAAGCTACACATTCCATAATATAGCTCTCTAATAGCATATACCCCAGTTCTGTTGGAAGGTGTGACAGAGAGGAAGGCAGGTGAATAAAATCTTAATTTCAATTTTTAACTCTGTTCCTAGGTGCTCTGTGGGATCAGAAGACTCAGCTCTCTAAGAGGCTACTCAGTGATTTCCTTTGGTTCTCAGGTTGTAAAGCCCAAGATTAAGAAATCCCATCTTAGCTGACATAAAAATGCACTGCAAAAACTTCAGTATAGTAATATTAAAAGAAAATGAATAGGCAAGATCAACAAAAGAACAAATTAAGCACAAGGAAATCAAACACTTTAATAGACCCATTTTGCACAACAGAGAGCCGGCATTTCATTTTCATATGTATTAAACTCATTTCCAAACAACTAAATGTAAAGACAAGTCCTACACTGAGAATAGCAAGACATCATTTATAAGAGGTCCTGTGTTATAGTTCGTTCAGAATGGGAGTCTGTTGTTTTTGACTTCTGGAAATAGAAAGTTTTTATGCAGGTGATCATTTCAAGAGTGGTTTCAATCAACAAGTTTGTCTAAATGTGGGATGAGGGCTCATCAAAGCCCTAACTGGCCTTAAACTCACTGCAGGACCTTAGCTGCAGAACAAACACTGACTTCTCTGCCCTTTTGCCCTCTAATGTATTTGCTCTCTGAACCCCACACCTTACTTTTGACTAAAAGCACAATCAGTGCAAAGTAGATTTGCCAGTCCTTCAGCAACATCAAAAGTGTAGAGTAAACCAGGAGAAGCTTTTGCAAGGAACTGCAGGAGACGCCTGCATCAACAACTTCTGGGAAAGAGGTTTGGGAAGGACAACAGAGTAAGTATCTAAGAAATCACACGGTCTCACCTTGCAGGAGCAGACAGAACACCTGTCTTCCTTCAGAGTCCACACCTGCCCATTACGCTTCAATCCTCCTTCATGGGGGCAGTCACCAGAGCAGGAGGGCCCAGAAGGACAAAGGCAGTCGAAGCCTCCTGCAAGGTTGATGCAGGCAGAGTCATTCCAACAGGAATGAGTTCTTAAGGCACATTCATCAATGTCTGCAATAAAGAATGAATAGAAAGTTAGAATCAGGCCAAGAATATTAGATCAGAAGAGTTCTGTATGATAGAACTATTTAAAATTTTTGAGTGTTTACCTTTTGCTAAGTACTATGGCAAGCCTTCGTAGGTACTATCTCACTTAGTCTGTAAAGAAGCTCTGTGTTAGAGGATATCATTATCACTATTGTGTAGATAGCGGAGCTAAGTCTCATAAGTAAAATAAAATGCCTACAATCACAAGTGAGAGCCTGAAACGCAAACACTTAGCTTTCAGACTCAAATACAAAATTATTCAGAGGCTGAGTTATCTAAATTGGTTTCAGAAAAAGTGGGAATATAATATCAACCCAGTAGAAACAAGTAGACAATTAGTGTAATCCTGAGAAAATTAGAATTCCCCCCAATTCTGGGGCTAAGGCTGAACTAGGAGAACAGTTCTCCATAGGTTCCAGGCCTAATCAAAGCCTCATCAATGTAACAGGCAGATTTTTTAATTTGTTTTTGCACAGACAAGATATCATGTACATATGTATGTATACTTCAAGGCTTTCTTGTTTTAGTTGGGTAATAGAATTGCAAAATGAAAGTGGTTATTCTCATGTTACAAAAGAAGATAAGGTATAAAAAGGTTAGACAGTCCCCCAGCTAATACCCAATAAAGCCAGGCTTAGTCTCCTTGGCCTTTGGTCATATCCACGAGAGTTCATTGCACTATAGTGTTCCAACTCAAGGTCTGAAGTTCCCTGTCAGCCAGGACGAGTGTTCGAATGTTTTCGAATGTTTTCCCTAGATACTTCACTTTATTTTCAAGGATACTTAATGTAGATCCTTCTTAGTGTTTCCTATTGAATTTCTAAGCCTAATATAAGGTCAGAGTTTCATAGAATTTTAAAATTTCTATGATAAATATTGAGAAATAAATTACTACTCCTTCCTTACTGATTGCACGCATGAGATTAGTATGCAGCAATAGTACAAGTAGCATCACTTGTATCACTTGTAGTACCGTTGATCTTCAATTTGCTCGAGCAGGCGCTAGTAACATCTCCATTTGTCCCTGTCGCGAGCTAGTGCAGCCCAATGATATCTGCTTGCTCCAGGAACAGGAAGAGGCTCAAATCGTTCATTCAGGGATTTGACAAAGAAATCTGACCATCTAGTTGGTGGGCTGCCACGAGGTCTTCTGACATCCCATGGAATCCAATCGGTAACAGGTCTAGTCCAGCGGTCATCTCTGAATCGCATTACATAACCAGCCCATTTGATTTTTGATGCTCTGGCACACGAGACAGCATCCCTGATTTTTGTCCATCGATGGAGGTCAGAACTCCGGATTCCTTCTCTCACTTGAATGAGACATGATATTCCTAGCATAGCTCTTTCGATTCCTCTTTGGGATACCCTAATAGCATTCTCATCCTGTTTGCGTAGGGCCCAGGTCTCTGAGGCATATGTTAGTGCAGGAAGAACGGTGGAATCAAAAAGATGTGCCTGGAGTCGGAGGTTCTTCGTTCTCTTAACCACTTCTTAGACGCTCTTGAATGCATTCCACGCTGCTCTCTTCCTCCTGCGCAGTTCTGGCACCAAGTCATTCCTCATGTTGATTTCTCGACCCAGGTATACATAGCTGCTGCATTCAGAGATGTTTGTTCCATTGAGAGCAAATGGAGCTTCAGGGACCAGTTCGTTTTTCATGAACATAGTCTTGTTGAGATTCAGCTGCAATCTGACCTTTCCACACTCATGGTCGAAGTCAGCCAGCATTTGTGCTGGTTGGCTAATGTTTGGTGTTATGAGAATGATGTCATCAGTGAAGCAGAGGTGGTGTAATTGCTGACCATCTATCTTCACTCCCATTCCTTCCCATTCCAGTCATTGCATGATGTTCTCCAGGGTGGCACTGAAGAGTTCCGGTAAAATGGTATGAACCTGCCGCACCCCTCTCTTTATATCAACGATCTTTTCCTTGTAGAATGGTGAGATCCTGGTAGTGAATCCACAATACAGCTCGCAGAGGATTTTGATATACTGAGTTTGCATGCCCTGTTTGGCCAGGGCTTCGATGACTGCCTCAGTCTCAACAGAATCGAAGGCCTTCTTTAAGTAGATGAACGTTAGACAGAGCGACATTTTGAACTCTTTCAAAACTTCAATAAGTTTGGTCACTGTGTGGATATGGTCTATCATGCTGAATCCCCTTCAGAACCTGGTTTGCTCACATGGTTGTCCTTCATCTAGTGTTCTGCCTATTCTATTCAGGATGACACGAGTGAACAACTTGTAGATGACAGACAGCAGGCAGATTGGGCGATAGTTGCTGATGTCGTGGATGTCTCCCTTCTTGTACAACAGAACGGTCCTACTGGTTTTCCACTGAGACAGAACCTTGCATTCAGACAGGTAGCATGTGATGAGTCCACAAGTAACATATTTTCAGAAAATCCCAACACAATTTCTAGAACCTAATTTATTCCAATGTTCTACTTTCTCTGGGAAGGTTTCCCAAGCAGTACTCAGGGGAATCCATGGTCAACTACCTGTAATATTCTGCCTACGTGTGTGGGATGGACAGTTCAATGTTCAGGGCTGCTAAGGCAGTACTGCTGGGCTCACTAGGGCTATACAAAAGTGGTACTCAAGGGGCCATGCAGTGCCAGGTATTGAACTTGGGGACTTACATATTCTAGGATGATCTCTAGCTCTTTGGCCAGGTTGGCCAAGTATTGCAAGGAGTGGTGGAAAAGAAAAGGAAGGGGAAGGGAAGGGAGATAGAAGGAAAAAAAAAAACATCCGGAGTCCTGGATTCTGTTCCACCAGATGAAAATCACTGTTCTAAATACTTCACACAGAAGAGAAGCAGTATAAAATTTTTTTCTCTGTCACTAGTCTTCTTTCTCCTGCTCTGTGGTTCTCTGTGCCTTAAAATAGATGCCTGATAATTTGTATTCACCTTTTTGGATGTAAGGTAGTTTTTAATAATTACTAAGCTAAGTGTATTCATCCTATTTTCACTCCCATTTATTCTTCAAAATGAAAAGAACCATATATCATCCTTCAACTTAATAATTATTACAATTTCAGTTTAACATGGTATACAAGATTATGTATATAATTTTATTCTTATATATAATGTAGATTATATATTTTAATGTATCTACATAGATAATTCGTTTGTGGAAGGCAGAGAATGAAATCTTTTTTTCTTTCCGCAATGCCAAGAATGACAGAATACTCTATGATGCTCAACATTTAACTTAAATTCAGGAAAACAATAAACCAGTACCATCATAAGGCATATGTTGACAAAATTTTATAGATGAGGTATATTCAACAAGCATCAGTTATAACCAGTACCACATCCTGCAGGAAACACATTATTGATTCTCTTCTGGAAAAATTTAGTCTCTTATTTGATGTACAATAAGCGTAGCATAATAGTAATTACACTGAATGAGGCAGAAACATTCCCACTCCTCTCCCTCCCCGCCTTAATTTTATCAAATGTTTGAGAACAGGGGCAGAGGAGAACCTTTTAAATCACTTCAGTTGTCTGAAGAGTAATTCCAACAGATTCACAAATAGTGGCTACAGAGCAATTGTTCATTTATGGTCTCTTTTAAAAAAATGTCAAAATTGTGCCCCACTGAAACATGCTGTTTTAGCATTTGGTTATTTTACATTTGTAAAGTTGAAGCACATTGGGAGTGTTTTCTCTCATAAATTAAGAAAACATAACATAAAGATAAACACACCTAGTGTGTGCAATGAAAACAGTGCAAAGAGTTGATTTGCTTTTGCTCCTGCAGAATGAACGGATTTCACAGTTGAGTATAAGAACTATATTGCCTACAGAGTTCCATGTAATTGCTTTACTTATGACACAGAAATCTAATTCTGCTTCCATGCAATTTAACAGATTTATGGAAAGCCAGATGTTAGCAATTATGGAAGCTGACATTATTCATATTCTTGGTAATACAGACCTGTTTGCTCTGCACAAAGCCAACTTAATCTATTATACATATCCCAAGGCATCCAAAAGGAAGAGGCGCCATTTACATATTACAACTGTTGTTCTCTGCTGAGAAAACACAAAGATATTCACCCATGATACTTACCCAAATCATCATAGAGGCCTTCAATGACAAAGAGGCAATGAAGCAAAACCCAGGCAAACTATTCCATACTCAAATCTATAATCATTAAAGAATACTTGTATTTTTTTCGTATTCTGCATGATGGCACTGATATTTCCTGCATTTCTCCCCACAAATTAATTTAAATATTTCATCTTCAAATGATAAATTTTCAATAAAAGTCCGTGGGTAAGCTTGCATTGGAAAAATATTTTCTTGTGTTAATGCTTTTACAATTTCTGAAAGTTATCACTGGACTAAATATTGCTCTTTAAAAGTGTAGTTGTGCCTAGTGAAACGGCTGTGTTCTATAATTTGAGAATCTTAGGTTACTTGAACATGTAAGAAAGTATGAGTCAGAGATCTTTATATTAGCAAAAATTGAAGCAATTTAAGTGCAGTGATCATCCCCCACAAATTTGTTCCTGGCTTTCAAGAAAAATAATTTTGCAAGAATTGTAATGGCAAAAACCAGCCTTTCTGGGGAGATGACATCTCCACATTCAGAAGAAACATTCCCCTCATTGGGTTAGTAGCCATTAGATCGAAGGGATTAATTTTTCATGACATCATATTTCACTTTCTAAAATAACTTTCGTGATTCACCTAGTCTGACTTTCAGCTCAAAACAGGTGATGTGTAAGAAAACAAAATTTAACCTGGGGGTTGAATACACAGCTGTGTGTTCTGACTAGGAAATCATTACTGACATTAGTAGCTTAGAAATGAGAACAGAGCTTGGGGGTTTATTAATGATAAACAAGATAGAGCACACCTGCCTCTCCCATATCTAAAGCAATATTACTTTTATAGTGGCTGAGAGAAAATTACAAATATATATATATATATACATATACACAATGCACATCAGCAATGTAAGTGAAAGTAACAAGCAGAGAAAGCTGAGGTCTGCTGGGCCTTATGGAATTGTAAGCAAGACATGAAAAAGTAAGAGGCAGAGTAAGTTTTAAGTCCTGACCAAGATATATAATAGCCCTGTTGTATACTGATCACAATGTGTGTTGTGTACTGTTATTCCATTAGAGCACAGAATAGAGTAAAAATGGCACATCAGATATGATTCACCAGCCTAGAGAAGCACCCAAACTCATGTTATTTTAGTGAAACATTCATATGTGTATCCTGAAAAGGTAAAGATTAAAAGAAGAATTCTCTATAGATTAATCTATTTGAGATGATATTATGCATTTCTTAGATAAGACCCAACATCGTCTTATGCTAATTATCTCTTCTTTGTTTCAGCCTTAACCTTTCTTGATTAGGAAAAAAGAAAAAAACCTTTCTGGTGATTTTTTTTTCATTGTTCATTGCATAATTTTATTCCTCTCCAGGCAACTCCCCATTTTCCTCAACAGATTGTCTCTTTGAATAAAGGAAAAATAAATTACTTTGAACTTACTCTTTTCTTATTTTTAGGGTCTGTAGAACTAGCAGTTACCTTCATTTTCCATTGTAATCCTTTCCTAACCAAAGTTTCCATGTGATCCTCTCTTCAAAGCCAAAATCTTAAATGTTCTTAATAACCATTATTTAGAAACATCACCTAAGAAAATTTTAATAAATTTTATTTCATTAAAATTACTATTTCTTCTTAACCCTCTACAATATACTATTAGCCTATCTATAGTCTTACCTTTTCAGTCAGTAATAATCACCAACCAATTACACATGCAGATAGTAGTGCAAACTGATCATCTTTTAATAGACACATTACCAGAAACTGGGGATAACTTTTCAGAGAAGACAGACAATATACTACAAGTATGGATTTACAGTATTCTCCCACTTTTAAGTTGCTAATCACTTCCTAGAATTTTTCCCTTTGATTATTTGATTTTTTTTCCTCAAGGAAAGCAGCACAGCCTACCAATTAAAAGCATCAGCTTGGGAATTTTGCAGCTTTCGTTCCAAAAAATGTGACCTATTGTCCCAATTTGCCAGGAACGGAGGAGGTTCTGACAATAGGTGTCCTATAGTTTTTAATGGAGACAAGGGTTTCAGTAGTGTGTCACTTTATACCTACAACTTATAGTTATAGGGAATATTTACAAACATCTCTGGGCTTTGGACCCATCACTTGAAAATGTGGACAGAAAATCCTCTGTAGGATAATATGGTAATCCGAGTAGGCACACATAACAAAGATGATTAGTAAGTAATTGCTCAGTAATAATGAGCTGCCATTATTGTTCATATTCTTCACTACTTCCCTTCATAGAATTTATCTCACAAGTTCCACGGTCCCATGCCTTGGGATGTATTTATATCAGAACCACCAGTTCAGAATTTTTATTCTGTAGGCAGCTAACACTTTCATCTGTTAAAGGATTCCCACGTGAATTGTGAATTTTCACACACGTTCTTACATATTTAAATAGGATCAAACCCAGAAATGGTGAACACTCCAAGTCCTCTCTGAGCCCTCAGATGGAAATCTGGTGTTAATATTAAGTGACAAATGTTTAAGTAATGAGTTTTTGTGACACTCTGTGAATATGCCTTGATAAATGGTTACATTTTATTTATAGGCTGTACAGATTTAGGTCTTTTATTGCAGGAGGCGAAAACAGGTCCTTCTAGGTAAGAAAACAAGACTAGAATAAAAGTAGCATTCTAAATTAAACAAACGAGTTTACTTTTTTACCATGAACAATTCATGCTTCTTTAACTAGTGATTCAATCTGTTTAGAAATCAATAGAATTCTGACCAGTGAAGAGAATAAATTTTTAAAAATCTATAAATATTGAAATAATTTCTATCCAAAGAGAATTTTACTGCCAGAAGAGACCATAGTGTTGATGAAAACAACCCTTGATTTATGTTTCCTACATCTGCTTATAGGTAGGAGGGTGGGATGCATTGTAGATCTGCACCACAGAGAAGTAGGATAGGTATCTGCTTTTTAAAAAATTTTTTAAATTTTTTTTTATTCTTGGGTCACACCCAGCATTGAACAGGGGTTATTCCTGGCTCATGCACTCAGGAATTACTCCTGGTGGTGCTCGGGGGACCATATGGGATGATGGGAATCGAACCCAGGTCAGCTTTGTGCAAGGCAAACGCCCTACCCGCTGTGCTATCACTCCAGCCCAAGTATCTGCTTTGTTTTGTTTTGTTTGGGGGCCACACCCAGCATTGCTCTGGGGTTACTCCTGCCTCTGCACTGGTGGTATTCAGGGGACTATATGCGATGCCAGGGATTGAACTCACGTGGGCTTATGCCAGGCAAAAATCCTACCTGCTGTACTATATCTCTGCCCCAAACAGGTAGGTTTTTATGACTCAAAAATGTCAAGCACGGGGGACACAGCTCTGCTGTTCCATTCACTCTTGTTTAACCACCACCACAACAAAAAAGCACTTTTACCTAAATAAAACGTATCTTCCTGCACTTTTATTTTAGGTTACCTCTATCTCTTTGTGTTAACTTGAATAACTGTTGACAGGCATTCTCCTTTTTACCCATTCAGGAGTATAATTCTGTTCTCTTTCTTGTGTTCCCTTAAGCTCCTGTAACATTATCTTTCACTCACTTTCACCACAAATTATTCGTCATTTAACTGTAAAATTTGAATCTGCCTGAACTGTGAATTCAAAAAGGACCCATGTTCTTCCTTGGATACATGTAGCACAGAGGGTAGGGTGTTTGCCTTGTATGAGGCCGACCTGCCTTGCATGCGGCCAACCTTGGTTTGATTCCTCCATCCCTCTTGGAGAGCCCGGCAAGCTACGAGAATATCCCACTCGCACGGCAAAGACTGGTAAGCTACTCGTGGTTTATTCGATATGACAAAAACAGTAACAACAAGTCTCACAATGGAGACGTTACTGGTGCTCACTTGAGCAAATCGATGAACAACCGGACGACAGTGTGACAGTGCTACAGTGCTACATCAATAAGGCTTAACTTCAGTTACAGCCATACCTCTAATGGGAGTAAATTGTCTCTTTACATAGTTCAGGGCCAGGGATGTTTTTTTCCATAACAGATCCTGATTTGTAAACACCAGGGTGTATTCGAAATTCACTGAAATCTCTTAAGTATTTACACCTAGATTATTGCTCTTAAATTTTAGGGTCTGACTCATACAAACTTTTAACCTTTCAATGGTCCAATACTATATAGATGATGACCTGCCTTGCATGAGGCCTAGCCGGGTTTGATTCACCCATCCCTCTTTGAGAGCCCAGAAAGCTACCAAGAGTATCCCGCCCGCAAGGCAGAGCCTGGCAAGCTCCCCGTGGCATATTCAATATGCCAAAAACAGTAACAACAAGTCTCACAATGGAGATATTACTGGTGCCCACTCGAGCAAATCAATGAACAATGGGATGACAGTGCTATTACAGTGCTACATATAGGAATTGTAGAATTATTTTTATAAATCTCATCCATTTTTAACCCCCCCCCCACATTTTTAACTTTATATGATAACTTCTCACTTTTGTGGGGCTGAGCCTGTAATTACAGTGCTAGAATGAAATGAAAGTGGGGACAGTTAGAGGACAGAAGGAGGTAGATGGACAAATCTATCTTTAGAAATGTCTAAGAAAAGTTCTTAGAAGTAAACAGTTCCCTTAGATCTTCAATGGTTATTAAAGCATCTTTAGTCTCCCTACATGAGTTCTTACAAGCAAGTGCCTGAGAGCATCTAACAAAATGCATTATTTTACTGCCGTCACTGCTGCCTTGGCAGTATAATCCCTCGTGACAAAAAGGCACGGAGCAACCAGCCAGGGTGAAAACCAAACTCTCTATTTTGACAAATCATTTTCTCAAGTAAGTTGTCAGATGAGAAAGAATTTCCTTCTGTGCCAAGAAAAGGTCTTAGGCACAGAGAAGTTACAAAGTAATTTCATTTACTGAGAGAAACTTACATAAAAACTGAAGGTCAAAGAAACACTGTCGACAATACAAGAGAGATAAAAGAAAAAGGTCTCAATGTAAATAATCAGAGTCAGATTACAGAAGTAAAGCAGTGTAAAGAGTTTTCATGACTCTTTTTTGCTTATCTCTTTTTCATAGTCCCTAAATTCTACGACGTAGTGGTAGAAACTCTTTGAAAAGGTTTGTCCTAGCGGAAATAGTGTTAAGACATTCTCAAGGAGAACAATGTTGAAACGCCCCCCCCCCCCGCTGCCCCATGCTAAGAAGAATATTATTGACACAAGAACAAATATCTTGTACAAATCTTAAAGTTATGGTATCTTTTTAATATTAATTTGTTGAGGTATTTTATTGTGTTTAAGGTTACTGGGTTATAATGGTGTTTTATGATTAGGCTCACGTTGTACAAAATTACTGTCCATCAACCACCACCAGAGTATTCCAGACCTTTCACTAGTGCCCTGGGGTCACTTCTTGTTTTTTCTGGGGGGAGTGGGAGGGGAATTTGTCCTTCTTTATATCTTATTTCTCTCCATATTTCTTCCCCTGTCAACTGATTTGGCAAAAATATATATTTGGAGCTGCTTCTCTGGAAAGATATACAAGGGATATTTATTGGTGGGATCAAGAGAAAAATAAAGTCAACAGTAGGAGACATTAGCCCACTCTTGTTTATCCTTTTAAGAGACAACAATCTACTTATTTTGAGTTTTTATTTCTGTACCTCTCAGGACACATGGTTTTGTTTACCCTAAGATTAAACATTTAAAAAAGAATTGAACAAATAACAGTACCTTTACTAACTGTTCAAGGAAGGTTTCCTAGAGGGACCACAAAAAAAAAAAAAACCCTCAAGTTTAAGGTTCAAGGTGGTCAAAAGAAAGTTGTTCCAACGATTCCTGGAGACAGGCTCCTGTCCTCCCTCATGACTGAGAGACAGACCTCTTAACTTCGGTGAGGGCCAGTTAACAGACCTAAATAAGGTTGCATGTGGACCATGATCCCTCCCAAGACTAGTTTAAGCACTTTCTCTACCACCACCTTATGCCTCAATGACTGTCATTTTAAAATGTCCAGCCATCTCTGCATAAATCAAAGCCAAGTTAAATCATGCTAGCCTTTCTTTCCTCTTGCAGTGGTTTTACTGATTAAAATCTGTCTTTAGCATTTTAACTAGCCTTTGGGTTTATCTTTGACAAGACTAAGATTGCCATAGTAGAGATAAATGAATTTGTGCAGATCAATCTTGGTTCAGCTCACCTGTTGAGAGAAAGCAGCAATTAAAGTCCTGATTACTAATAAATGCTACTGATCTGAGTCTTTTCATTAATTTATTCAACATATATATCTACATGTAGATAGTGATAGAAAGAAAATGTGTCAATTACCAGGTATGGTCCTAGGTATGGGAAATACATAGCCAGTCAAATAGACAAAATTCCTGCTCCTAGGAAATTTATCTTTTTTTTTCTTTTTGGGTCACACCCGGTGATGCACAGGGGTTACTCCTGGATTTACACTCAGAAATTACTCCTGGTGGTGCTCGGAGGACCATATGGGATGCTGGGAATCAGACCTGGGTTAACTGCATGCAAAGCAAATGCCCTACCCACTGTGCTATTGCTCCAGCCTTGAAAATTTATCTTTTTTATAGGCCGAGGTAAAGCACAGATAATTCCTTTTATATATTTCCTGGGAACCTGAAAATGTGTTAGCAGCATTGGCTAACCCCAGATACTTGTACCTGGGCATTATTGGAACATTTTGTAGAAACAGATGTTTCTTTTTACTGTTCATAGCAATAATAATTTCTTGTGTTTATGCACTATACTCACTGATTTTTCAAAATCCTTCAAATTCATGATCTACTTTGTCTCCAAATATTAGCATTACCATGAATTACACTTAAGAGATAACCAAACCAGGAGTAAAGTGATCATTGATTTCCAAATGTTTCTGCTGTGTAGTTGTATAACAGAAAAAAGAGTGTCCAATCATTTTGAAATATGGTACATACATATGGGGAAGCAGTTAAGTCTAAAAATTATTTGAAGTTTTATACTTTCTATTTCTGCTGGGAGGAGTTGGGGAAACATTCAACAGTGCTCAGGGGATACTTCCAGCTCTATGCTTATGAGTCACACTTAGTTATGCTCGAGGGGCCCATATAGTGCAGGGACCTGCCTTCCTGCATGAAAAGCAAGTGCTTATCTCTTGAGCTACCTCTCTCACCCTATGTTTTCTATTGGAGAATAATATTTGCTTTCCATTTTATAACTTATTAATGGCTATTTTAATAGATTTATTTTTATATCATTGAGTACTTGTTTTGTGTGGTTCCCTTGTACATAGTAGCTTGTGTCAATAATACTTGTAGTCAAGTGTAAGGAGTATAAGGAAGGCAAAATAGCACCAAATAACATGCCCAGTGTCATGTATCCTGTACATTTCTGAGTCAGGATGCAAATACAGGCATCTTGACTTAGGAGGCTTGTCCTACCTTATCAGAGAAAGACAAACTCCCCGAGTTCTACAGAAAGCAAATACAATGATATTCTGCAGACACCAAATGGGAAATCTATAATCCACCAACCAATATACAAATCCCCCTATATTAACTTATGTTCACTATATGTAGAAGGTAATAAGAAGCACTGAAATCAAGGTGCCTCTCTGAAAAACATTACAATGAAGTAGAACCAAATCCTCACCATCAACCTAATAATGCAGCTAAGACACTCTCTGTTTCCACTGCTGAACTGTAGGATAACATAGCCTCACGTAGTTTAGGTTTATTGTATGTAGGATAACATAGCCTCACGTAGTTTAGGTTTATTGGGTTACTCCCGTTACAGTGCTCCTATTCCTCTTTGTTTATTTGTAGCTTCTTTCTTAGTGTTCTGTTGACTTGTAAATAATGTTTTTCTCTTCTCCTTGAGTCCTTTGCATAGTTGATTCAGAGCAAGTCCTTTTTGTATGGACACAGAAAGACTTAACAAATGTTATGCTTTTGTAACCTGGGAGTCATTTGACTCTACATGATATTTTCCTCCAGGGCATCTGTTCTCTTGACCTAAGCCTCAGCTGCCCTTACTTCCTAGCACCCCCAAAGCACGGTCCCGACGTGGGACAAGAAGGACCCAGGGCAAGCGGTGAGTTGTGTGCTACCCTGGCATCGAGATGGGCCTGGCCAAAGTGCCTAATGCTTAACTATAAGTTAAGAGCCTTGATCATGGACAAATGCTGTCATGATCCAAACAGTGATACTAGATTTGGACCCTGCTAGGGTGAGGAATGATTAATCTGGCCTGAGTGCTGTGGTCTGAGCCTGTGGCAAGATGTTGCCAGGAGAGCTGCCTTGCAAGCCTCAATGTATCCCTTGCTATGTCCATACAAAAATAACTAGTATTGAGATGTTAATGAGTTCCTGGACTAAGGAAAAGAAAAAAACCTTAAGAGTGAGGAAGGGCTTTGGAGTGCCCTGCCCTCAAGAAGGGCTTTCTTATGTTGATTTGGCTACCTGGCTGGTTGTAGCCTAGAGGGCAAGGTGGGAGAGACAAGTAGGAGGAGAGAGAGAAGCCAGAGAGAGGCAGCAATTGAGCAGTAGATCCAGAGAGAGGCCGAAGCTGGGAGTGCGGGAGATGAGAAAGTTTGAAGATTGAATAAATGGTAACTAATCAGCAACCAGCTTGGTCCTCCTTCTTCCTTCGCCTGTCCTTGACCACCGGCCGTCCCGATCCAGTCCACACACTGCGGTTCCAGAGCACCGAACTCGGGTGGTGAGACAGAACCGCCTGGAGAGCCCGCGAGTGCACGCGCCCCCTCGGCGTTCTTTAGTTTTTTACACTGAACCACCATTAAAATAGCATATTACTGTTCTGCTGAAATCTGCATAGAGAAGCTAGATTAAGATTATTGATTATAGCAGTCTCTCAATATGCCAAAGATTTAAGGAGGAAAAATGATACACTTTGAGTGGCTCCAAGGTCATTTCTAAGAATTGGTAGTAATTTGCATTTGAGTTCAAAATTTGCTAATATATGTTTATAGACTAATTGCATTATGAAATAATTTCACAACTTCTTGGCTAATAAATTATTGTGTGTCAGATCTCCGTATTTATCCTTCAATTAATCATATCAAACCTAAAGAGTTGCTATGAAAACAACCCTTTGTGCATAAAGTTAGCACAAAGTCCTTGCTTAATAATCATCATCATGAATAGTCAAATAATTCTGAAGAAAATGACTTGTTTTGAAGAAAAGTATTGCAAGCAAAATAAATAATCAAATCAAAATTCTCCAAGTGTAGAAAATCTTATTAATGTGTGTTTGATAGAGGTTTAAAACTGTGTGATCTGTGTGATAAATACTATATTTTATAGGCATAATTTATATTAAACATAAATTATAAAAATTATATAAATTTTATATAATTACATATAAAAGTTATAAAGTGTTTTCACAGAAAAATTAACTTTTCAACAAAATTTTTAAATACCGATAATACAAAACAGAATATACAGCATTTTTTTGCCTTAGACTATCAGACTCTTCATAATCTGGTTTCTACTTCAGGTCCCAGGATGGAAAATTTCTTGTAAGCCTTCACTATGGTCACCAACATACACATTTATATCAGATAGTTCATTATCCCTAAAACCTTACCATTTTGAAAGCAACTGGATCTATCTCATGACTCTTTCACCAATCAAACTGCTATTTCCCCCTTGAAATACTCCCTTCCATAATATTTTATGTGAAAAATCTCTCCTCAGCCTATAGATCCAGTGGAAATATATTTTCTGTGAAATATTACCATATGCATAGTCATTCTCATATGTCCCAACCCGAAGAAAAATCAAGTCACTTTTTCCTTTGAGTCCTCTTTTATTTATGTATGTAGTTCCACAACTTACCTTCCCCCAACCTCCACCCACCTTTTCACTCCCCATTCTACATTGGAAAGACATTCCTCTCTGTCTGCCTAAAATCTTCTCAATAAAGCTTGTTGAATTAGTGAATGGCAAATTTATGGCAACAGTGTTTTGTTTGGTCCAAGCAGCACGGTTTCGACTTCCTGCTTAGAAACCCACAGATAAACTATTTCACAGTAGCATCAGTAGCCTCAGACCAAAGCAATTCAATAATGCTTTCGAAAAAGTTGATGCTGATTGGTGAGTTGTGGCACAGACATGATCTTTGATTCCAAGCCCTTCAAGTCACAAGGTTTCTATAATAAAACAACTGCTCACTCCATGCTCAAAAGCAAGGAAAAGGACAGCTACGTGAAATTCAACACCAAGGAGTATTCAGAAGCCGTGAAGAAAGAGAGTGTCTCTCCAGACACTAAACTTTTGATCTCAAAGTAGACAGAAGGCACTGAGGAGTTAGATAAAAAGGACTAGACATGCCGTGAGGCTGAGTCCGGATATACCATCAGTGGTTTCTACAATGCCAGGGTGAACATTGTCCAAGATCCTAGTACAAGAGACAACTCCACATGCTGCTGATGATGCCTCTGAACACAAGCACAGCCTTTCATAAAGATTCAGTATATCCATAGGTCCTTGTGAAGGCTTTTAATGATGTTCCCAAGGCAGTGATTCTCAAATATATATGAATGTTAGGATCAAAGTAAAAGAGATTTCTTTTTGAAAACAGGCTGGAGAGATAGCTCATGAACTGCGTGTATGTTTTAGGTAACAGAGCCCTGGTTCCTGCGTCGCAGTGACCCCTGAGCACAGTCAGAGTGATGCCTGCAACTGCACCTCCCGAGCAGTTTTGGTCGTTGCCTGAAACTGGAGGGAAAAATAAAATAAAAACAGATTACTGGGCCTGGTTCTCAGAGTTTTCTGTCTCAGTTAATCTGGATAAGAGAAAGAGAATTTTAATTTGTAAAATCTCCCAAGTGCTTCTTCTGCTGCCTCTGTCATCAATATTTCTAGCATCACTATCCTAGGATACCTGGAACTGAGTTCATAGGAAGCAAAGTTAGGCAACTATTTTTTGAGGAGTATCGCATCTTTTCTGTTGACATTAAGTTGGAAATGTCACTATTTATGAAGAAAGTAAATATAAGGGCATTTTAAAAGATGAATGATTTATGAATTGGAAGAATTAATGTTGTCAAAATGATCGTTACCTGCAAAGCATTATATAGATCCAGTGTGCAATTCCCATTAAAACTCAAGTAACTTTCTTGATGGACATAGAACAAATTCTATTAACATTTATATGGGATCATAGAACACGGTGAATAGTGAAGAAATTCTAAAAACTAAGATCAAATGGTTTGTGACTTGATGTTTTCTGACTTGAAATTTTCCTATATAAGTATAGTAACCAAAATTGTGCTGTACTGAAATACAGACTTTCAATACAATGAAACAGAATCAAGAGCTTTGACATAAACCACAGAAGAGATATGAATATAATAAAAATGTCTAATGACAAATGACTGGGTAAAAAATGTGTGTTGTATGTAAAAAGTGGCATGCTATGCATCTATAAAAATATAAAATCTTGAAATATGCTGCAACATTAATGGAACTGGAGAATATCATATTAAGAGAAGTAAGTCGGGAGGAGTATAAAAATTAAAGTAAAATTTCATTCACCTTGATATATAGAAATCAACAGACTATTTAAGAATATACCTGGCCTTATATTACAAAACTGAGATTAGCAAGCAGGGAAGAAAAGGATTGTGGTTAATTAAGAGGTGGACAAGGCCACAAAGAAAGAGAATTACAAACTCTAACCTCTGCCTAGTTCCAGGCACAAAAGTCAGATAATAGTGGATTAAAGACCTCAATATCAGACATGAATCCATAAGGTCCATAGAGGAAAATGTAGGCAGAACTTTCCATGATATTGAATTTAAAGGCCTCTTTAAGGATGAAACGCCACTGATCAAGCAAGTGGGAATAAACATAAACAAATGGGACTACATCAAACCAAGAAGCTTCTGTACTTCAGAAGAAACAGTGACCAAAATACAGAGAGAGCCCACAGAATTATGAAGAATATTTACCCAATACCCATCTGATAATGGATTAATATCCAGGATATACAAGACACTAGTAAAATTATATAAGAAAAAAAATCCAACCCCATCAAAAAATGGGGAGAAGAAATGAGCAGAAGCTTCCTCAAAAAAGAAAAACAAATGGCCAAAATGCACATGAAAAAAATGTTCCACATTGCTAGTCATAAGGAAATGCCAATCAAAACAACAATAAGATATTATCTCACACCACAGAGACTGGCACACATTCAAAAGAACAAAAGGAACCAATGCTGGCGTGGATGTGGGGAAAAGGGACGCTCTTTCACTGTTGGTGGGAATGCCTACTGATCCAGCCTTTTTGGAAAACAATATGGACAGTCCTTCAAAAACTAGAAATTGAGCTTCCATATAATCCTGCAATACCACTTCTGGGAATATATCCTGAGGATATAAAAAAGCACAGTAGAAATGACACCTGAATCTGTATGTTCATTGCAACACTATTCACAATAGCCCAAATTTGGAAACAACCCAAGTGCCCAAGAACAGAGGACTAGTTAAAAAGATCTTGGTACATCTACACAATGGAATAGTATGTAGCTGTTAGGAGAGATAAAGTCATGTAATTTGCTTATAAGTGGATAGACATGGAGAGTATAATGGTATGTGAAATGAGTCAGAAAGAGAGGGACACGGGACAAAAATGTATAAATCTGTAACTGTACCCTCACGTTGATTCACTAATTAAAAATAAACTATTAATTAAAAAAATAAATAAATAAATTTTTAAAAAAAGAAAGAGAGGGACAGATATGGAAAGACTGCACTCATTTGTGTAATATAAAATAAGATAGCACAAGACTGACACCCAAGGACAGTATATATAAGGGTCAGGAAGATTCCTCCTTAGTTGGAAGCATGCCTAATGAGTGGGTGGGGGGAAGGCAGCTGAAATAGAAAAAGGATCACTAAGAAAATGATGGTTGGAGGAATCAGTAGGGATGGGAGATATGTGCTGAAAGTAGATAAAGGACCAAACATGATAACCTCTCAGTATCTGCATTGCAAACTATAATGCCCCAAAGTAGAGAGAGAGTATGGGAAATACTGTCTGCCATGGAGGCAGGGGTATACCGGGGATATTGGTGGTGGGGAATGTGCACTGGTGGAGGAATGGGTATTTGATCATTGAGTGATTGTAACTCAAACATGAAAGCTTGTCATTATATCTCATAGCGAATCAATAAAATAAAATAAAAAAATGAAAAAAAGAGAAAATTTTAAAAAGAAAGAAAAGAGGTGGACAAGAGATGACATAGGGACAGTTGGTGAAAGGTCTTGAATAGTTTGGTGGTGGTGAGGTGTGGTGATTGTGTACATCACAAACACAAATGTTAACACTTTTGTAAACATGTTACCTAAAATATAATAATTATTATAATTAATAAAATAAAGCAAAATACTCCCCAAGTATAGAAATCCCATATGACACAATTGTTTTACTTCTTGGCATCTCCCCACAAAATACAAAACATTTCCAGTAGCTAGGTGGTCACACCCAAGGACTACCCCCAGCACCCAACATCCAGAGACTTAAAACCAAGCTCCTGGAAGCCTTATAGGCTACTTTTTTTTTTTTTTTTTTTTTTTTTTTTTTTTTTTGGTTTTTGGGTCACACCTGGCGATGCACAGGGGTTACTCCTGGCTCTTCACTCAGGAATTACCCCTGGCGGTGCTCAGGGGACCATATGGGATGCTGGGATTCGAACCCGGGTCGGCCGCGTGCAAGGCAAACGCCCTACCCGCTGTGCTATCGCTCCAGCCCCATGGCTACTTCTTTTTTTAATTTTTTTATTAATGAATCACCTTGGGGGTACAGATACAGGTTTACACATTCTCGTGCTTGTGTTTCAGTCATATACAGTTTGAGTATCTATCCCTCCACCAGTACCCGTTCTCCACTGATGACCCAATCATCCCTCCTACCCCCTCCCCACCCCACCTTATTGGCAGAGCATTCCCCTCTGTTCCCTCTCTCTTTTTGGACATTGTGGTTAGTAATGGAGGTCTTGGGTGGCCAATGTGTTCGGTCTATACTCTGCTCCGTGCATGGCTCTCCCATCCCAAACGGGTCCTCCCACCATATTTTTGCCTGGTATTCCCTCCTCTATCTGAGCTTCCCTTTCCCCCAGCATGTAAGGCTGATCTCCAAGACATGGAGCAAATCCGGTATTTATTTCTGTTATTCTTGGGTGTTAGGCCTCCATTCTGTTGATTTATATTCTGCAGATGAGTGCAATTCTTCTATGTCTGTCTCTCTCTTTCTGACTCATTTCACTTAGCATGATACTTTCCATGTTGATCCACTTGTATGCAAAGTTCATCTTTTCTGATAGCTGCATAGTATTCCATTGTGTAGATGTACCAAAGTTTCTTTAGCCAGTCATCTGTTCTTGGGCATTCGGGTTTTTTCCAGATTTTGGCAATCATAAATAGTGCTGTGATGAACATACATGTGCAGATGTCATTTTGGCTATATCTTTTTGCCTCTCTGGAGCATATTCCCAGAAGTGGTATTGCTGGGTCAAATGGGAGCTCGATTTCTAATTTTTTGAGGAGCGACCATATTGTTTTCCAGAAGGTTTGAACCAGTCGGCATTCCCACCAGCAGTGTAGGAGGGTCCCTTTCTCCCCACATCCTCTCCAACTGCGGTTGCTTTTGTTCTTTTGGATGTGTGGCAGTCTCTGTGGTGTTAGGTGGTATCTCATAGTTGTTTTGATTTGCATCTCCCTTATGATTAGTGATGATGAGCATTTTTTCATATGCCTTTTGGCCATTCGTATTTCTTCCTTGAGAAAGTTTCTGTTCATTTCTTCGCCCCATTTTCTGATGGGGTTGGATGTTTTCTTTTTGTAGAGTTCAACCAGTGCCTTATATACCCTTTATATCAACCCCTTATCAGATGGGTATTGGGTAAATAGCCTTTCCCATTCTGTAGATTGCTTTTGTATTCGGGTCACTGTATCTTTTGCGGTGCAGAAGCTTTTTAGTTTAATGTAGTCCCATTTGTTGATCTCTGTTAATACTAGATTGCTTAGTTCTGTGTCATCTTTGAAGATACCTTTATCTTCAATATCGTGGAGGGTTTTGCCGACCTTGTCTTCAATGTACCTTATGGATTGTGGCCTGATATTGAGGTCTTTAATCCATTTTGATCTGACTTTTGTGCATGGTGTCAAGTCGAGGTCTAAACCCATTCTTTTACATGTGGTTGAGCAGTTATGCCAGCACCATTTGTTAAAGAGGCTTTCCTTGCTCCACTTCACATTTCTTTCTCCCTTATCAAAGATTAGGTGTTCATACAATTGGGGTGGTGTGTAGGGATATTGCACCCTGTTCCATTGGTCTGTGGTTCTGTTCTTGTTCCAGTACAATGCTGTTTTAATTGTTACCACTTTATAGTAGAGTTTAAGGTTGGGGAGGCCCAGATGGCTTCAAGAGCGAATTCTTCCAAACATTTAACGAAAACCTGTTACCAGTTCTCCTCAAGCTTTTCCAGTAAATTGAAAAATAGGTACTCTCCCAAACAGTTTCTATGAAGTACATATCTCCCTAATACCAAAAGCAAATACAGACACTGCTAACAAGGAAAACTTCAGACCAATATCCCTGATGAACACGGATGTGAAGATCCTAAACAAAATACTAGCAAATAGAATCCAACAACTCATCAAAAAGATTATGCATCATGACCAAGTCGGATTCATTCCTGGTATGCAAGGATGGTTTAACATACACAAATCAATCAACATAATCCATCACATCAACAAAAGTAAAAATAAAAATCATATGATCATTTCAGTCGATGCAGAGAAAGCATTTGACAAAATCCAATGTCCATTTATGATGAAAACTCTCACCAAAATGGGTTTTGGAGGAACTTTCCTCAAGATAGTCAAAGCTATCTATCACAAACACATGGCAAGCATTATCCTTAATTGAGAAAAACTAAGGGCCTTCCCTCTAAGATCAGGGACAAGACAAGGATGCCCACTCTCACCACTTCTGTTCAACATAGTACTGGAATTACTTGTAATAGCAATTAGACAGGAAAAAGACATTAAAGGCATCCAGATTGGAAAGGAAAAAATCAAGCTCTCACTATTCACAAATGACATGATTCTATACCTAGAGAATCCTAAAACCTTCATTAAGAAACTCCTAGAAACAATAGACTTGTATAGTAAAGTTGCAGGCTATAAAATCAATACCCAATAATCCATGGCCTTCCTATACGCAAACAGTGAGATAGAGGAAAATAACATAAAAAAACAAAACAAAACAATGCCATTCACAATTGTACCCCGGAAAATCAAGTATCTTGGAATCAGCCTAGCTAAAGAGGTTAAAGATCTCTACAAAGAAAACTACAAAACCCTACTCCCTACTACATGAAGTTAAAGAAGACACAAGGGAATGGAAAAATTTTCCCTGCTCATGGATAGGAAGACTTTACATTGTCAAAATGGCAATACTTCCTAAAGCACTATACAGATTCAATGCGATCTCCATAAGGGTACCCATGAAATTCTTCAAAGATATAGATCAAGAAATCCTGAAATTCATATGGAACAACAAACGCCCACGAATAGCTAAAGCAATTCTTGGGATATAGGTTACTTCTTACAGCCTACTTCTCTCTCTGGGAGAACCTGGCAAGCTACTGAGAGTTTCCTGCCCCCATGGGAGAGCCTCGCAAACTCCCCATGGTGTATTCATATGCCAAAATCAGTAAAAATGCTGGTCTCATTTTCCTGACCCTGAAAGAGCCTCCAATGTAGCATCCTTGGGAAGGACGTGTAAAGAGAGGCTTCTAAAATCTCAGGGCTAGGATGAATGGATACATTACAGAGACTGCTCAAGAAATTTGATGATCAATGGGATGATGATGATGATGATGATGATGAATTATAAAGATATATGCACATCTATGGTCACGGCAACACTAGATGATAACCAAGATATGGAAAACAGTGCAGGTATCCAATGATGAATAGATACAGGATGCTGTGATATGGAATGGAATTGATATGAATGAAATGCTATGTTGTGGGGCTGCAGTGATAGGACAGTGCATGGGCATTTATCCTGCCGTGGCCAACCTGGTTCGATCCTTAGTACCCCATATGGAGGAGGAGAAGGAGGAGGAGGAAGAAGAGAAGGTGGAGGAGGAGGAGAAGGAGGAGGAAGAGGAAGAAGGAAGAGGAGGAAGAGGAGGAAAAAGAGGAAGAAGAGGAAGAAGAACAGGAAAGAGAATAAATAAAGAGATGAAAGAAAGAAAGAAAGAAAGAAAGAAAGAAAGAAAGAAAGAAAGAAAGAAAGAAAGAAAGAAAGAAAGAAAGAAAGAAAGAAAGAGAGAAAGGAAAGAAAGAAAGAAAGAAAGAAAGAAAGAAAGAAAGAAAGAAAGAAAGAAAGAAAGAAAGAAAGAAAGAAGGAAGGAAGGAAGGAAGGAAGGAAGGAAGGAAGGAAGGAAGGAAGGAAGGAAGGAAGGAAGGAAGGAAAAAAGGAAGAAAGGAAGAAAGTAGAAATTCTGGGTTGTGAATGATAGACCATGCAGCTGTCAGAAACTATAATGCAGTTTTCTACAACATGGATAAATATGGAGGGTAGTCATTATATTAAGCATAACAAGCCAGAGGAAGAAAAACAAATATGGCATGATCTTGCTCATTCGTGGAATATAGAAAGATAAAATCAATATGGGAATTACTAAGCAATAAAAGACATTGGGCATCTGAATACAAAACCAGTCACCAATTAATAGGGGTATGTGAGAAGAAAGAACATGAGATTAGTGAGGAGGGAGGGCCAGTAGTTGAAGGTTGTGGGCACTTTAGTGGTGTAGGGTGTAACTTTCTGTGTCAATATAATTAACTTTAACACTGTTATTAACTCCCTAAACTACAACAAATAAAGTTAAAAATCACTGAAGATTCTTATGTGCATTTCTCTTTTTCTTTTTTGAGGGGGATGGGAAGGGAGGGAAGGGAGGTGGGCCACACCTGGCAGTGCTTAGGACTTACTTCCAGTTCCTGACAGGGTTCTGAGGACCATATGTGGTGCTGGGGCTTGAACCAGGGTCAGCCACATGCAAGCAATGCCCTACCCACTGTTCTATTGCTCTCTGGCCTGTTGTAAATTTCAACATTCCATGTGGGAGAAAATCAAAGTGCTGCTTGATAGTTCCAAAAATGTCATTTACAGTGAGAAGGAGGTTGCAAAGGAAAAAAAAAATAGGAAGCTGTACCACAAATCACCTTTAAACAGGCAACAGCAATCTTAGCTTTGCAGATTACTCAAGTGTTATTGCTCCTGTTGCAGCCCGTACACCTTCTATTCTTCTAATAAAGACTTCTCACAGCTTCTACCACAACGTACCTCCCTTTAACAAATGGTGCTGGCACAACTGGACAACCACATGCAAAAAAATGGGTTTAGACCTTGACCTGACACCATGCACAAAAGTCAGATCAAAATGGATTAAAGACCTCAACATTCGACCACAACCATAAGGTACATTGAAGACAAGGTCGGCAAAACCCTCCACGATATTGAAGATAAACGTATCTTCAAAGGTGACACGGAACTAAGCAATCTAGTAAAAACAGAGATCAACAAATGGGACTACATTAAACTAAAAAGCTTCTGCACCGCAAAAGACACAGTGACCAGAATCCAAAGACTATCCACAGAATGGGAAAGGATATTTACACAATACCCATCAGATAAGGGGTTGATATCAATGGTATATAAAGCACTGGTTGAACTCTACAAGAAGAAAACATCCAACCCCATCAAAAAATGGGGCGAAGAAATGAACAGAATTCTCATTAGACCTATTCACACATGCAAAATTGTCAGTGTGTGCCCCTAGAGTCTGTTTTACGGTCTCTCTTGTTTTTGAGTCATAGCTTTTCTTATCACCATGGAAAGGGAAACTTTTAGATAATACTGGATATTTTTTGAGCTTGGCCTAAGAGATATTCAGCCTAACTGACCTGGGTCCAATCCTCAGCACCACAAATGGTCCCCTGAGCACTGGCAGAAGTGATGCCTGAGCACAGAGTCAGGAGTAAGCCAAGAGCACCACAACATGTGGTTCTGAGACCAAAAAATTCTTTTTGAGGTTAAGCTGCTAAAATGAAATAGACAATGTATATTTGAAGAAACCATACAATTGTCAAATATATAAAAACTGGGACACTGAAGTTTAGGAACAAACCAGCTGTACATCTCCAAGAAACTATTAGAATATCACTTAATTCACACATACAAAATTGCCAGTGTGTGCCAGTAGAATCTGCTTTATGGTCTCTATTGTTTTTGGGTCTTAGCTTTTCTTATCACTGTGAAAAGAAGAAACTTAAACTTAGTAAAGTTTAATATTTTACCTTTTTAATGATCATAGTAATAGACAAAGAATATATTGTAATGATTTACTGGAAAAAACAGTATAATATTGGTGGTGTTTAAAGGACAAGTAGTATGCTTAATAAACTTGTGTTACAGATCTTTTTCAGAATCATCTTTTAACAGCTCATTATTCAGTAAAATTGAATGAAAGAGACTTTCTACTAATCCCTAAAGCAGAATATATCTTTTATGTTTTCCAAGTTATTATATTTGAGAGAATTCCAAAACCACAAGATGCTTGGGAAAATAAAAAGGGAAGGGTTTAAAATCAGGCAAGTTTGGAACACAAAAGCTAATAATCAGAGCTCTGAATGGTACTACAGTTGGCGAACTAAATTAATTTAGAATTTTCAAATTAAGAATTTACTGAATATATTTACCAAAAGAATCCCATGCTGAAAATAGCCCAGCATGAATGTCTGAAGAGGGAGTTACTAAAAGATGTACTTTTTGGAGGCATTGCATAGTTGAGTCTTTCTCCAACTTCCAAATGAGTTATTAACCATTAATGTCAATTTTAGACAGGAAAAGGTATTTTTTTCTTTTTGGGTCACACCTGGCGATGCACAGGGGTTACTCCTGGCTTTGCACTCAGGAATTACTCCTGGCAGTGCTCAGGGGACCATATGGGATGCTGGGAATGGAACCCAGGTCGTCTTCGTGCAAACACCCTACCCACTGTGCTATCACTCCAGCCCCAAGACAGGAAAAGTTTTGATTAGTCGAAATTACTTTGTAAAAATCACTTTGTTTTTGTTTTCTTTTTGTAGGCAAAAACAAGATTTGAGCATTACAGGACATATGAATAGAAGAATGTTTCTTAGTTTAGGAAAAAAGAGATGGTAAATGACTCCAACCAGCAGAGCAAGCAAAAATTCTTTGGGATGCCTTCCTGTCTTTTGGACACATGTGCTTCTGATCCCATCGCTGTGATGGGTATCACATAGCAAAGTTCCTCATTCTAGCTGCTTTTGGCCTCCTCTCAGCAGATGAGCTCATAGATACATCTGGTCGCGTCTCTAAGGGCCAACATCCTCAATCTCTCTTATCAAGAAGGGTGGTAGCCCCCACAGGGAAGGGATAAAGATGTCAAAAAATGTCAATGCCTTTGTATACACATAAAAACAAATATATTAAAATTCAGGAAGTTTTTGTTTAGGGTGTATGAAGAAGCACATGATGGAGTAGAAAATGAGGCAATTATCTAAAAAAAAATCACTCCTCACCCATTAATCCTTTCCTGTTAGCTCCAATTAATAAACAATTGACAAAAGCAGTTGCAGGAGAGAAAGAACACAGGCTCTTTCACACATGAATGTGCACTCCTAATTCCCCTTCTCAGCCACCTAATTCACAGGAGTTCTGAAGGTTAAATGGCACATAGTTGGCATTTAATAAATCATTTGTAGGGTTTATAACACAATTTGTGTGATGACCTTAATAGGGAACAAAGAAAACAATATTCATAGTCTAATAATAAATGTTATTAAGCATATACATAGTTCTTAGAAATAAAATTATTTAACATTCTACAAGAAATCTAGCATTTAGAATAGTATGACCATTTTCAATTAATTCACTTAATATCTTGTTGCTCAGTTTCTTTGTCTCTAAGTGTAGATTGAACTATGGGATAGAAAGCTTTTAGAAAAATAGTGTCTTGAACATAGTTAATATTAGATTATATTAGTATTTTTATTATCGTACTGAACAATATTGAACACTCCCAGTTTACAACTCTGCCACCAAAACAGCTCTTTGATCCTTCCTGACCATTCTCCTCCATAGTTATTTACATATTTCACAGTATTTATCACATAATTTTGTTTACTTTGTTAATTTTGGGGGGGTCTCAGCACTTTGAGGCTTCTCCTGGTGATGCTTACAGGACAATGTCGTGACAGATATTGAACTCAGACTTCACACATGCAAAGCACATACTCAGCAATCAGATATCTCCTTGACCCCCACACAAATGTGTGTGTCTGAAATAAAATAGTTTTATTTAGAGAAATATGAAGAACAAATATGTGGTTTCAAGAAAGAACATAGGCTTCTAAAAAAGGCAAAATGATGAGAGTACATATCTCTCACTGGAATGTGGGCAAACTCTAAAATGAGAATGCACAGCATAACTTCAAAAGTACAATCTTTATCAGGATGCTATTACAGTTTTTGTATGATTTTTATGTCTCAAATTTGTTGTTTTAAAGTCCTGAACGATGAATTCTCTGTATCTTCTTTACTACTTCACACTGGGCTAAGACTATAATAGGCTTAATTTCATGGGTATAATAATTATAATAACATCACAATAATTTTAAAGTGTTTTGCATTCATGTGTATGTTTTAAGTTTTAAATGTATCCTCATCTTCGTTTGTATTCTTATCTTTTTTTCCTAGACCAGAATGGGTCCCAAAATTATGTTAGCAGCACCATAAAAAGTCACTGAAAAGACTGGACTCAGGAGTGGCTAATAGGAAAGAATTCTTAGTTAAACATAGTAATAATAATTCCCCACATGGCCTGTTTTTAGTTCAAAAGTAAATAATAGAAGCACAGTACTTATTCTACCATCTCAGATAGGTTGATGGTGACCGATGATTATTTATGGGTTTATATTTGGCTTTAGTGCAGTGAGTTCTTTTCTGATATTACTGTGTGAAGTGTTTGTCACTAAAACCAAAGAGATACACTTGTCTTCTTGAGAAATTTCCAGAACATGTCTGTTACCCTACATGTTGAACAACTCCAGGGTGATGTAATAATAGCTGAACATGAACAGGTGCAAGAAACTTCTAGAAGATCTGAAGGGTCCCTTTCTTCCCTGATAAAGGACACATGGTAAATTTGTGCCATATAACTAAGATTCTCTCATATCAAAACTACATTCCCATTGATTTACAGTGATGATAGTTAGAGTCATAGGTTAATTGAAGAGCTCTGTAGCCAGTTGGCATCAGTTTCATGAAGTCTCTCAATGACAAATAATTTATTACTTGGTTAGAAGTTGGGATATTTTATGACTGAATCTCCATTATAAACAACTTTGTAAATTATAGCAAATTGATTAATATTTTTTGGTTTTTGTATGTTTTAGGGTCATACTTGGTGATGCTCAGGGATTACTCCTGGCTCTGCATGCAGGAATTGCTCCTGGCAGTAGTCAGGAGACCATATGGGATGCCCGGGATTGAACCCAGGGAGGCCATATGCAAGGAAAGCATCTTATCCTTATACTATCTCTCCAGTATACCCCAAATTCATATTTTAAAAATAAAAAAACTAAACTGCCTTAGAAATTTATATCAATTTTGAAATCAATGAGCTTCCACTTAATATCATCTATGAAGGGTATAAAGTTTATATTTAACCGAAAGCACCTGATACCGGATAGATCTTATTGTTTGTCAAAGAGTTTAAAGTTAGTGAGTTAGAATATTAGTGTCTTTGTTTCTGGACATAACTTCTTTAGTTTAGTTCGCAAATATACATTTAATTTCCTCCCTAACATCCCTTTGAGTCTTTAGATTTTTCATGCTATGTCATTTTAGATTAGAATAATTTGAAAAATCATGCTTCTCTTTTAGTTCCTTCTATATTTATAAATATCTATAATGCTCGTTATAAAGTTCAAACAACTTTATTTTCATAACTATTGAAAGTATACAGAATATACTGAATATACTAATTGTTTTTAATGAGAAGTGGATATCACAATCTATCTATGACATTCTTCATATGTGTCTGATTCCCCACCCCTTCTTTCCTTTATCTGCCCTGGATTCAGGGGCTGGAACGAAAGCACAGTGGGTAAGGCATTTGTCTTGCACACAGCCGACCCAGGTTCGATTCTTTTGCCCCTCTCATAGAGCCGGGCAAGCTACTGAGAGTATCTCCTTGCATGGCAGAGCCTGGCAAACTACCCGTGGCTTATACGATATGCCAAAGACAGTAACAACAAGTTTCACAATGAAGACGTTACTGGTGCACCCTCCTCGAGTAAATTGATGAGCAACGGGATGACAGTGACCGTGACCCTGGATTCATGTGTCCAAAAATGTAAAGGAAGAAATAATATCAAAAGAGAGCCATGGGATATTATATCAAAAATAAGAATGTCAAGACAAGTATAAAAGAACCTGCTAACTTTACATCTTGCCCCTGCTGTTGGGGAGGGGCTTATAAACACAGGTCTTGAGATTGGTTGATAAAATATTTATCCAAGGGGTTGGAGAGAGAGTATAGCAGGATGGGAGGATGCTTTCATGCATGAGGCTAACCAGGTTCAATCCTTGACACACAATATGGTTCTCCCCAGCATGCCAGGGACTGATCACTGAGCACAGAGCCAGCAGCAAGCCCTGTGAACAGAACATCTGGGCCCACCCACCCTCCCCTTCTTCTCCCTCAATGCCCCCGCCCCCCCCCGATTTACAAAAAAAATTATTGCAATTTGTTCATCTGGATTCACTTAGTTTCTCCTCTTTTCTCTTTGCCTCTCACTCTGATCTCTGGCTGTTCATTTATATCACTATATGTGGGGCTCATCTCTTCTCCTCTTCCAGAAAACAATATTGTATCAACATAATAAATTCAGAAACTTTGGAACTGCGCACACCCAAAAGACAAAGGACAGTCTTTATGGACTCTAGGACAAATTTTCTTCATCCCTGAGACCTTACTCTTTTCATTTCTAAGATGACAATTGACTCTTTTTGGAACATAATGGAAGACACAAAATCAAAGTAACTCATAGATTCTAATCACAAACTGATAATCAAAGGGGAAATAGGGTGCGAGGAGTGAAGCTAGAACCCCTAAAATTATTTGTAGATCAAATTTACCTATTTTTAAAAAGGATTCAATTGTTGATAATAAGAAATAGAGCTTTTCAGGGCTGGAGCGATAGCACAGTGAGTAGGGCTTTGCCTTGCATGCGGCCAACCCGGGTTCGATTCCCAGCATCCCATATGGTCACCTCAGCATCACCAGGAGTAATTCCTTAGTGCATGATCCAGGAGTAACCCCTGTGCATCGCCGGGTGTGACCCAAAAAGCAAAAAAAGAATAAAGAAAGAAAGAAAGAAAGAGAGCTCTTCTCCAATGTAGTTGTGAGAACTAAACTAGGTAAAGCACAAAATACCTGGCACCGTTTCCAGCACAGAGTGCAGGTGTGAATGACAGTGATGAACATCCACTGAGCACTTAACACATTAGTGCTGATGACTTTTCCCCCAAAGTTAGCTCATTTAATCTTCATAAACATTCCATGAAAATTTACAACGTTGGCAATTTTGTAAATTGCTTCGAGCAGTGCCAGGCACAAAGTAAACTCTTAATAAATGTTAGCTCTTATTAGTATTACTGCAATTGTCTTTACCTGACAAGTAAAGAATCTGAGGTTAATGTTGACTACTATTATCTACTGTTTGTCAGTATCATTACATATAAGAGCACTTATTTATGAAAATTTCACCCCTACGATTTTAATCATTGCATTCTATGGAATCTAAGGCCTTTAATCATTGCATGCTAAGCAAACCAAAGAGGTTGAATATCTTACCACAAATGATTTACTTAGCTATAAAGTGGTAAAGTTGAAATTTGAATCCAGGTCTATGGGAAATTAAACTTTTCCTCTCTGACACACTGTGCTGTTGGCACTACAGTTTCATTACCTCCCACTCCTTATTCACGTTTGTCACAGGATGCATTTAAAGGAACTAGCCTTTTTAATATTCCCACACCTGTGAGCCTTAGCACTGGGCAGTGATAGCAGAACCCAGATGATGCTTAGGTTTTTGCCGCAGCCCTAACACAGTAGCCAGTTAAAAGAGAAATCCCTTCCCCCAGAGACCCCAGTGGCATCTTTCCTGCTTGTTTTATGTTGTGATACATGCCCATGACTGTCCCAACAATTGTTCTAAAGAGGAAATCTCCTCACTGGGCCATTTACAGCAACCAGAGTGGAATCCAGACTCTTGGAAACTGTACTACCTAACCAGGACCTGTGAAGGTGGCAATAATGGGAGGCCAGGTAATGCTGTGTCACATAAGGATGGTTGTGTGTCATCCTATATTATCTGTGAAAGTCCCTGATCAATAAAATAGATGTCATTAGAGCATGATATATATAGAAGATTCTACTTATATATGCCACTGCTTATTATATATCACTTCCTACTTATAAATGATCCAGACTAATATAATTTATAAATGATCCAGATAAGTATACCCAGATGAAAAAGCAATTGTGCACATTAAAATTGACCATACTTTCATTACTGGGACCTAACAAAGTATATGGTGCCCAACAGTAGCAAGGTCAACTTCTTATGCAATAGCAGTTGCAATTATTCCACTCCTTACGGATCCCTCCCGCACTTTGTGGCAGTCAGGATTGCCTGGGTGGCACACTCAGCACTATTGGTCTTAGGGTTTAAACTTATGGCCATGTGCTTAGGTGTGCTAGGAAAATGTCTTAAGTCACTGAGCCATCTTCCAGTGTCCCAGTAGCTTGCAAATCTTTGCATGTCCCACTGTCTTTGGTATATAAATATACACAGAGGAGGGAAAGAGTGAAAAAGAGGAGCAAGAAAAAGGGAAGCTGGGGAAGGTTCGAGGGAAGGAACACCTGAGGAATGGAGAAGGTTGAGAGAGAATAGCTCATAGACTCAATACTAGCAATTCTGTTTACTTTTGCAGTGCTTATCTCTAGCGATTTCTTCCTTCATGATCTGCATTAGTAAAAAAGCAAATCATAAACATTTTTGATCAAATAATAAAAAGTATTGCACAGTACTATTCTTCTTGACATTAAAAATGTCCTATTCTTACAGTAATGGCTGCAGACATTATTATTATCATCTCACCAAAACAGCAAAAAGCCATGGAATGACATGAAACTATTTCCCTAAAACCCTACCACTATCACACTTTAGAGTTTTAACATATGCCATTCCTACTACTCTCTGGGGAGAAAAGAACACCTGAACACATGTTGTAAGACCATTAAAATGTTTTAAAACATCACTTTAAATGCTGCTCTTTCTTTCAAATATAAGCATTACTAGCTGAAGTTATTTAATACCAATTCTAAAATGCCACTTTTCAGTACTTAGATAGCTTATGATGACTTCAATATTTCAGATTGATGTTCCCTCACGAATAGAGATGTTATCTTGTTCTTATCCTTATTTTTGGTGAAAAGCCCAATGTAGTTCTGGTGTGATAGTTGTAAACAGAATAATTAAGTTTTCTGAAATAAAACATTCATGATTTTGTGATATTTAGTATAATGTCATATGCCACAATCTACACAGCTAGTGATGTCAAACCAAATAGAAAATAAATTCTTGTATAGATTTGATTGCCCATATAAATTATTTTATACATACATCCTGAATATATACTATACAACTTTATTGTTAAAGAGGATGGCAGTAAATAGTGAAAGTCTCAGAGACTCTGCAGGCTTCTGTCAGAATATTTCACATATGTTCACAGTAATTTGAGAATGAAAGAAAAAAAGCACAAAAGATGTGTGTGTGTGTGTGTGTGTGTTTTGTGTGTGTGAGAGAGAGACAGATAGTCAGAGAGCCAGAGAGAGACAGAGACAGAGAAACAAAACAAAGAATAAACTGACTTGAGAAGTGGACAAAATGGTTAGGTAGAATCTCCTGCAAACAGGTACATTTGAGCTGAGAATTAAATAAAACAAGAGGAAATTAATGAAAAATAGATGATGTTGAGTGCTTTAATCATAGAAGACAACAAAGGCAAAACCTCTGAAACTGGGTAGGCTCATTCACATTTAAGGTAGGAAAAGATCAAAAGAACTACAAATATCATATCACTAGAGCTTCAAAGCCCATGTGGATATATCATACATTTATTTTACTCTCGCTGGAAGCCATGAAAATATCCTAAACAGAAAAGTAATAGGATATAATTTATTTATCTGTTTTATCAAGGAATATTCTGAGTAGAGTACCCAGAGCTATCAAAAATAAACAAAAATAATACCCAAACTATAATATGGTCATCTTCTGTTCCTATTAAGAATAATTTACAAGATTATTTCTAAAAGTGTGGAAATGAAAAGAGTTCATATAAATAAACAAGTATCCAAATTTAAAATGTCTTCATTGAAAACTCTTCTTCCTGTCAAGAAGTCCAGTTTTCTGAATGTTTTTGAGCAGACCAGGGGCCAGTTCACAGAGGAAAAAAAGGCACCTTCTTTTTTTTTTTTTTAAATTTCTTTATTGAGTCACCATGTGGAAAGTTACAAAGTTTTCAGGTTTAAATCTCAGTTATACAATGCTCGAATACCCATCCCTTCACCAGTGCACATATTCCACCACCAGGAATCCCAGTATAGCTCCACCCTGCACCCCCACACCCCTACCCCCCCATGCCCCTAGCCCCCCCACCTTTAGCCCCCCCGCCTGTGTAACTAATAAATTTCATTTTACTTTCACTTTGATTGCATACAATATTTCAACAAAACACACTATTATTGTTTGGAGAGTCTCTCCCCTAATGTCAAACATGCTGAAAAGGAAGCATTAGATAATTTGTTTTCCATTGCTAAGGATGAAGAGGTATGAGGTCGAGTGACCACACTTAGAGGAAAAGGCACCTTCTTGGGGAACTTATGAGATCCCACGTCATATGACACTTAACATGACAGAGAACACTTAACTGGTGGTGAATGGAGCACTTGTCTATATGGACCTATATGGGAGTGACAGGGCACTATTGATAGTCATATCAGAATAGAAGGTATAAACTGAGACTGTCCTTAATATTGGGGATGCAGAACCACCCTTCACCTGGGCCTAAGGTGCAATTTATTTATTTATTTATTTTTTTTTTACTATATTTTTATTTTTATTTTTTTAAATAATTTATTTATTTTTAATTAGAGAATCACCGTGAGGGTACAGTTACAGATTTATACACTTTTGTGCTTATACTTCCTCATACAAAGTTCGGGAACCCATTCCTTCACCAGTGCCCATTCTCCACCACCCGTAAACCCGGCGTCCCTCCCACCCTCCCCAATCCCATCTCCCCCCCAACCCACCCTGCCACTGTGGCAGGGCATTCCCTTCTGTTCTCTCTCTCTAATTAGCTGTTGTGGTTTGCAATAAAGGTGTTGAGTGGCCGCTGTGCTCAGTCTCTAGCCCTCATTCAGCCCGCAACTCCCTTCCCCCACATGGCCTTCGACTACAATGTAGTTGGTGATCGCTTCTCTGAGTTGACCTTTCCCCGGAACGTGAGGCCAGCCTCAAAGCCATGGGGTCAACCTCCTGGTACTTATTTCTACAGTTCTTGGGTATTAGTCTCCCACTCTGATATTCTATATACCATAGATGAGTGCAGTCTTTCTATGTCTGTCTCTCTCTTTCTGACTCATTTCACTCAGCATGAAACTTTTCATGCCCATCCACTTAACTACAAAATTCTTGACTTCCTTTTTTCTAACAGCTGCATAGTATTCCATTGTATAGATGTACCAAAGTTTCCTCAACCAGTCATCCGTTCTGGGGCATTCGGGTTTTTTCCAGATTCTGGCTATTGTAAACAGTGCTGCAATGAAAATACATGTGCAGATGTTGTTTCGATTGTACTTTTTTGCCTCTCTGGGATATATTCCCAGCAGTGGTATTGCTGGGTCAAATGGGAATTCAATATCTAATTTTTTGAGAATCGTCCAAATTGTTTTCCAGAAGGGCTGAACCAGTCGGCATTCCCACCAGCAGTGAAGAAGGGTCCCTTTCTCCCCACATCCTCTCCAACAGCGGTTGGGTTGCTTTTGTTCTTTTGGATGTGTGCTAATCTCTGTGGTGTGAGGTGGTATCTCATGGTTGTTTTGATCTGCATCTCTCTGATGATTAGTGATGCAGAGCACTTTTTCATGTGCCTTTTGGCCATTCGTATTTCTTCCTTGGTAAAGTTTCTGTTCATTTCTTCGCCCCATTTTTTGATGGGGTTGGATGTTTTCTTCTTGTAGAGTTCAACCAGTGCTTTATATACCATTGATATCAACCCCTTATCTGATGGGTATTGTGTAAATATCCTTTCCCATTCTGTTGATAGTCTTTGGATTCTGGTCACTGTATCTCTTGCGGTGCAGAAGCTTTTTAGTTTAATGTAGTCCCATTTGTTGATCTCTGTTTTTACTAGATTGCTTAGTTCCGTGTCACCTTTGAAGATACGTTTATCTTCAATATCGTGGAGGGTTTTGCCGACCTTGTCTTCAATGTACCTTATGGTTTGTGGTCGAATGTTGAGGTCTTTAATCCATTTTGATCTGACTTTTGTGCATGGTGTCAGGTCAAGGTCTAAACCCATTTTTTTGCATGTGGTTGTCCAGTTGTGCCAGCACTAAGGTGCAATTTAGATCAAACCAACACTAAGTCTGGGAGTAAGGTGTTGCCCTTCCTGAGAGGAATTTTTTGCTTTTGCTTTTTTTTTTTTAATCAGGTACATGAAGTAGTGGTGAAGCAGGCAGTTAGACAACAGGGCCCCTGGCAGTGAGTTCTTGGGAAGTAATAAAACCAAGATGGGATTTAAAGAAGTTACTCTGCTACTAGTCCCAAATCAGCCAAAAGCATTAAGACCAGACCCACTTTGAACTAAGGCAAATGAACTAAGGCCTGAAAAGACTCACTGATACTAGCACCAGCATATAGAAGGTTGGACCTGCTCATAAGAGAAGCTCCAGAAGAAATAAAGAAAGAGCTGTGAGAAGGATATGGAGGTGAACCACAAAATTCCCAGGCTCCTTCTGTTAACAATGCCAGAGCACTGGGTTCTTAGTTACACAGAAAGCTCCATGTGGGGTCAGTTTGGGCAAAAGCCCCTAAGACCAACTTTCACGAAGGCTCTCCCTTTGGGATAAGTGGCCCATATTTCAAATCTGAGATGAATATTCTCAGCTGCCCCTTCTGGAAAAGTCCATGCTCTCTCTATAAGAATTCCTCAACTCTCTCTTTCTTTCTACTGCACATAATCTCTAAATAAAACTATTTTACTTCACAATTCATATCTTCCTAAAATTCTTTTTTGTGAGGGAAGATAATGGACCTAGAAAGCCTGGGCAGAATATAAGACTGACTTTCTGGCTTAAAACGATTCCTGTCTTCAGTCTGAGTTCCATGGCTCTCTGAGAAACTGAGTGGCAGTGATCATTTTCCGGTGTCAGGGGTCATTTCCCACGCTAGACAGAACAAGCTGGACACAGGTACAATGTGACATCTACCTGGTGGAGCTGATAAGACAATAAGTTCTATGCATGCAGATACTCATTACAGAATCTCAGTCCAAATCTTCTAGGCTCAAGGCCTCCTGCTGACTGAGGAAGATGTTGAGGGAAAGGATAGACTCCCTTCTTAAGGCTGCTCTCTCTCTCCTCCCCACCTAAGTCACTCACAATTGTATTTCTCTTCTTTGGGTTTGTTTTCACACCACACCCAGGAGTGCTCAGGGCTTACTGCTGGCTCTTTGCTGTCAAGAATTATTCCTGGCAGGCTCTAGGGATCATATCGGGTATCTGGAATGGAACCCAGATCAGGTGAGTGGAAGGCAGGTGCCCTACTGTACACTACACTATCACTCCGTTGCTGCAACCATTGTATTTTCTCACTTAATGAATGCTACGAACCAAAAGGGCTCATTGGAGAGACAGAAGAACAAAGCTCCTTTGTGTTCATAGTCTAGCCAGAGAACAAATAAATTGTATAGTTGTAACAAGTGAAGCTATAGAAACCGAGTCCATGGGGAGAAGTTCTAGAGTTAGCAAAGAAAAGAAATCAATTTCAAAGAATTTTGTGTCGAGAAGACATCAAATAATGTTTCATGGGGGCCTGGTGAAAAGTGAGCTAAACTTAGGAAAATGAACAGATATTCATAATAAATAACTATGATGAAGGAAAAGGAGGGGCATCTTTGACGCAGAGGCCTATTCCAGCCAGAGGGATATCATGTTCAAAGGAACAAAAGGATAAAATCGTGGGCAGACACAGATGGTTAAAAAACATGGTTCCCCTGGGTGATCTCTAAGGTCCCTTATGTGCTAAAAATGAAGTGTCCCCATTGAATGAGATCAAGTACAGCATTTAAAATAAATTTAAGTCCCCCCATTTTATATTATATGTTCATGTTATGATATATTGCTTTCCTCTTTTTTTTATTAGTAAATCATCATGAGACAAAGTTACAGACTTACAGTTTTTCATGCTTACGTTTCAGTCATACAATGATCGAGTGCCCATCCCTCCACCAGTGTCCATTTTCCACCACCAATGGTCCCAGCATCCCTCCCATCACCCCCACCCTGTCCCCTTCACCCCACCCTGCCTTTATGGCAGGGCATTCCTATTTGCTCGCTCTCTCTCTTTGGGTGTTGTGGTTTGCTACAGAGGTATTAAGTAGGCATCTTGTTCGGTCTATAATCTATTTTCAGCCTGCATCTCCCATCCCTAGTGGGCCCGCCTAACACCTTTTCCTTGGTGATCCCTTCTCTATCAGAGCTGCTTTGTCACCTAGCGTGTCAGTTCAGCTTCCAAGCTGTGGAGTACTCCTCTTGGTACTTATCTCTACTATTCTTGGGTGTTAGTCTCCCATTTTGTTACTTTATATTCACAAATGAGTGCAATCTTTCTATGTCTGTCCCTCTGTCCCTCTCTTTCTGACTCATTTCACTTAACATGATGCTTTCCATATTGATCCACAAATATGCAAATTTCATGATTTCATCTTTTCTAACAGCTGCATAGTATTCCATTGTGTAGATGTACCAGAGTTTCTTTAACCAGTCATCTGTTCTCGGGCACTAGGGTTTTTTACAATTGAAACAGTCCTGCAATGAACATATAGGTACAGATGTCACTGCTTTCCTCTTTTCTCAACAACAACATTTGTTCTTTTCCTATTTACACAGCATCTGCTTACACTGTGTTACATACATCAAATTACACAGCAACTGCTTACACTGAGTTACATACATCGAAGTTTCTGGTCTATGTCAAGACACAGAATTCAAAACCTCTTGCTAAAATTGCAAATCCTTGACAGTAAATGGCAGTTTTAAGGTCAGGTGATGGATATGCACAAACAATTTAGATAATGCTAACACTTATTGGGCATTTAATTAAATATACAGTGATTCAATTAATTCTCATAATACATACATGTTGAGCTGGATGGGAACCTCTCTGGCTCCCATTTCTTAGTTTTAAGATGGGGAAAATTGAGGTACCAATTAGAAAAGGTCTTGCCTAAAGTAATCCACTTAGAATCTGGCTCAAGGGTTGCATACCTTTAATGACAATAGGGCCTTCCTCCCAAACAGTCATTCTTCAGGTGGTGGGAAATTCAAGCTCTCTAGTTCTTACTGTTTTAGGGAAGCCTCAGGGGAGAATTTGGTGAAAAGGACATTAACGGGACCTTTGAAGTGACATTTAAAATAGAGGGGGCTGAGGGATAGTACAGTTGGTAGAGTTCTCCTCTTGCATATACCCAGCCTCGGTTCAACCCTGCCACGAGTTATGTCCCCAAAGCCACACCTCAGAGAACTCCCTGAGCACAGATACAGGAGTAAACCCTGAGAACAGTCAGATCTGGCCACAAAACCCTAAACAAGGCTTAACATTTAAAATACAATAAAAAGATAGGGAGTGAATAGAGACAGTAACTTTTAAAAATCAACTTTTCACTTTTCATTTCAGCATGGTCAGAAGACTTCCCTTCTCCATATATACAAATCTGCATTAAGAATTCAGCTGAGGGGCTGGAGTGATAGCATAGTGGGTAGGGTGTTTGCCTTGCATGTGGCTGACCCGGGTTCAATTCCCAGCATCCCATATGGTCCCCTGAGCACCGCCAGGGGTAATTCCTGAGTGCAAAACCAGGAGTAACCTCTGTGCATCGCCAGGTGTGACCCAAAAAATGAAAAAAAAGAGGAATTCAGCTGAGTCCACATCTGATTAAAGAACCCACTGGCCTAGATTTTTATTGAAATAATTTTATATTTAATTAGTTGCTGGGATTTTGTGAAAGTTGTAAGGTCTTAATCATAAACTTCATTAGTTCATTTGTGCTGTTAGCATTTAGCGGGACCATCATTAGAGCAAGGATTAAAGGTGAGGTTACAGCAATGACTGTGGTAATAAAAACAATAATAAGGTCATTAAAAGTACATCCTGTTGCTGTATTTGAGTCAAAGCTTACAATCTTTGAATATATGGTATTTCACTGAATCCTAATGATAATGTTTATAACCCAATTTATATGGATTCACAGATGAAGGTGGAAAAAATTTCAATGACTTACATAATACAACTAATTTTTAAATTCAACTTCCTAGTTGTAGTAAAATTTTGTTTGTTCTCTCATAATTGTCTCTCAAATTGTTAAAAAAAGATTCCAGCAAGTCATCATGATTCCCCTTAGAATGGACTAAATGGCAAACCTAGGCTCTGTTCTTGTGACTGTCCCAATCTCTGTATAAAAATATTAAAATCACGCAGTGCATAATACTTGACCTAATCCCCAAATTATAGAGAGAAATGCAAAAAATGATGATTTCCACTGCTGAGTAGTCACACTGAACTCTGACACATGGAAAGAATAGCAAAGCAGGCTGCCCCTCTTGCAGATGTCCAAATGGATGGAGGGCATGGCTGAAAGCTGCTTACCAATACAGGACTCCCCGGTCAGTGAATAGGTCCCATCGTCATGGAAACCGCTTCTGCACTCACAGTGGTACCACCCTGGCAGGTTAACGCAGCGGGAATGGTTGTGGCACTCAATGATTCCCTCTGTACATTCATCAATATCTGCCTCAGAGAAAAACAGAAGCCCACCAGGACATTAATTTCTTTTAACACTTACCTTTCAGTAAACACCTAAGATATGTTTGTGTCAACAAATCAATTAAAACTGGTTAGCCACCTAAAATAAAAGTCATTAGGAGAAATAGCTTTTAGATTTTCCTGGTTCAAAAACACTAAAAAATTTACTTCGGAATGCTAGAAATCTACCATCAAATATACTGAACAATGAATGAAAATTGATGGTTGGTCACAAAGACATTCCTAAATGCAAATACTGGGGTGACTTCTAAATTGAAAATGGTTGGCACCATTTGGGTATTTATTAGGTGCATATAACTTTTCTACCATTCAATGTTTCCAATAGATATTTTCAAACAACACCAAATAATACTTGGAATATCTCTGAACAAGTTAATATTTTGGAAGCTTTGGGTAAAACTGTCACTTATTTTTAACAATGCAGTTTTAGAGATACATTCTATGTATTATAAAACTAGAGAGAAGAAAAAGCTTGAGAGAAGGTTCATTCATTCATTCTATTCATTATATGCCCCGTAAAACTTGAGAGAATAAAATACAATGTTTTTTAAAGTTATTTTGCTAGGAATTTTTCCCCCCATCATTTCTTTAATAACTTGTGAAGCTAGTATTCTGGGAAAAGTAGGGTGAGGACTACTGTTCTAATAGTTCAGATTAACTATAATTAACTGATTAACATTAGACATAACTAGTAATAGTTAATCAGACTCATTTTTAAGTGATTCCTGATTGAAAAAAAAATCATCTGCTTCTGCTTGTCTAGGATTTGGCTTGTTAGAATCAACAACTTGATCAAGGATAAATTCCTGAGTCCAAAAAAGTTCATTCTGAGGTAAAGGAGTTTGACACAATTCCAGAAAGAAAGTAATCATTTGCATGCCAGGATTAATTTGTTCTTAGACAAACTGCACATAATTATTTCTTGGAATGCCATCATTGTTGGCAGGGAATTACTTAGTTCTTATACATATCTGAACTATAGCAAATTTATAGAATTAGAAGTCCAAATAAGACTGGGATATAACACCTAATGGATAAAATGTTCACTCTGGAGTTTGTTCAACACAAACTAAGTAGCATTAGCTCAGGTGCAATCAAGATCAGTGATTCTAATATCTTGATTAGTTCTGAATGGCATGCTGGACGGTAAATGTCATTTGAAACACGACACCATCTCCTGGTAGTCCAAAGAAAAGATGAAATAAGCTCATTAAGAAATGAGCTTATGGAAGCCCCCTCCCCGCCCCCTGCCCGCCGAGGCTCGGGGCTTCTCCTGAAGCCCCTGCCTGGCACCTTTCCGCCGCCGCCGTCGGATCCTGACCAATCCCCACTCTGCTGCTTAGGGGCGTGTCCTCATCTCAGGGGGCGTGGCCTAAAAAGTGGGCGTGGCCTCTTTCCGGAGCACAGGCCGCTAACGCGGCCGCAGTTATTTTTTTTTTACCATTCCATGCCTTCTCCTTTGGCCACAATTGATAGAATTCATTCCTTCAAAGAACTCCCTGAGGCCCTCCCTTTCCCCCACTTCCCGCTGCCGTCTGCGTCTCCCGAGTTTCTGAAGTCACTCCCTGCTCGCCCGGCGCACCCCGTCTCCCGAACCAGCTTGTAACTGCGCACGTCCCCCCCATCAACAGGAAGACACTGGGGGCGTGGCCTGTGTCTTAGTGGGCGTGGACTAAAGTGGGCGTAGCCTCCTCTCAGAGCGGCCGCAGTTATTCTTTGCTACCTCAGCTCAATCCGTACTGTGTATTCCTTTGAAAACTCACTTTTGCGATCTCAAACATTTACGCAAAATAGCCATTAGCTTAGGCTGACAGTATAAAAGCTATCAGTGAATAAGGGAAGTTTAGCACAATCGGAGCCCCTTCTTCCCACAAAAAGGAAGAGGAATAAATAACTACAAGGTTCCAACTCTGCACTTCCGTGACAATGTGAAGAAACAGCGAAAATCCCCTCCACGAAGAGAGGGAGAAGAAAAGATACTAGAAACCTCAAAAGAGTCTGCCAACATCTACGACCTCTCAGATAAACAATTCAGAGAGGAAATATGGAGGAGAGTCGACCTACTCCAAGCAACTATGGAACAGACATCCAATAAATTAAGGGAGGAGATGAATGAAGCGCTGGAACGGTCTACCAAGAAAATACAGGAAGAAATGAGAGCAGAAATGAGAGCAGAAATTTCAAACCTTCGAACGGAAGTCTCACAAATAAAGCAATCGGTAGATGAAATAAAAATCTCACTAGATGCCCTCAACAGCAGAATGACTACAGCCGAAGACAGAATCAGCGAGCTTGAGGATGAGCTGCAGAAAGCTTACAGACAGCAACAAATAATGGCCAAAGACCTCAAAATGGCTATAGAGCGAATCAGAGCCCTGGGGGATGACTTCAAGAGGAACAACATAAGAATCATTGGAGTACCAGAACCACAGGGAAGTAACCCCAATGAAAAAAACATAGTCGAAGACATCATCACTAAGAAATTCCCAGAGCTGGAGAAGGCAGGCGTCCAGATACAAGAAGTCCGAAGAGTGCCAGCAAAAAGAGACCCAAATAAAAAGACTCCAAGGCATATCATAGTCAGAATGGCGGATGCTGTAGAAAGAGACACAATTCTACAAATAGCAAGGTCAAAGAGGGAAATCACATACAAAGGAGCACCCCTCAGATTTACGGCCGATCTGTCAGAAGAAACCCTCCGAGCCCGAAGACAATGGTGGGACATAGTGAAAAAACTCAACGAAATGAATGCCTCACCAAGAATACTTTATCCGGCTAAACTCTCACTCAAACTCGAAGGAACCATACACTACTTCTCGGATAAACAACAGCTCAGGTCCTTCATAGACTCAAAACCAATCTTGAAAGAAGGTCTAAAGGGGCTACTGTAAGACAAGGAGGAGCCCCATAAGAACAACAAATCCCACAGAAAGATGACACAAAACCACATCACAATAATCTCTCTCAATGTCAATGGCCTAAATGCACCTATCAAGAGACACAGAGTGGCTAAATGGATCCGGAAATTAAACCCAACATTCTGTTGCCTGCAAGAAACACACCTGAACAAACAGAGTAAACATAGACTCAAAGTCAAAGGATGGAAAACAATCCTCCAAGCAAACAACCCCCTTAAAAAAGCTGGAGTGGCCATCCTGGTATCTGACAACATAGATTTCAGGATGAAAAAGATCAAAAGGGACAGCGAAGGTCATTTTCTGTTTATCAAGGGATATGTACAACAGGAAGAAATCACACTCTTAAACGTATATGCTCCTAACAAACGACCGGCTAAATATTTAAAACGACTCCTAACAGACTTCAAAGAGGACATCACTAACAGCACAATTGTAGTCGGAGACTTCAATACGGCCTTATCACCTCTAGATAGATCCACAAGAACAAAACTCAACAAGGAAACACTGACCCTGAATGAAGAAATTGAAGAGAGAGGCCTAATAGACCTATACAGGGCCTTACACCCCAAAAAGAAAGAATACACATTCTTTTCCAGTGCACATGGAACATTTTCAAAAATAGACCATGTACTGGGCCCCAGAACATACCTCAATCGAATCGGAAAAATAGAAATTGTATCAACCATCTTTTCAGACCACGATGCGCTGAAGATAGAAGCTAACCACCCACAAATACGGAAAATCAAATCAAACACCTGGAAATTAAACAATTCCATGTTGAACAATGAGTGGGTCAAGAAGGAAATCAAGGAAGAAATCAAAAGATACTTAGAAACAAATGAGAATGAAGACACGAGCTACCAAAACCTATGGGACGCAGCTAAAGCCGTGTTAAGGGGAAAATTTATAGCTCTCCAAGCATTCCTCAGGAAGGAAGAAAGGGCCCACATAGATAGCTTGACTTCACGACTCAAGACCCTAGAAAAGGACCAGAAAAAGGACCCCAAACCAGACCGAAGGAAAGAAATAATAAAAATTAGAGCAGAAATTAATGACATCGAAACCAAAAAAACAATCCGAAAGATCAATGAAACAAAGAGTTGGTTCTTTGAGAAAATAAATAAGATTGATAAACCGCTAGCAAGTCTCACAAAGAAAGAAAGAGAGAAAACTCTAATAAATCGAATCAGAAATGAAAAGGGGGACATCATAACAGAAACCAGTGAGATTCAAAAGATCATTAGAGACTACTTTGAAAGTCTTTACGCCACAAAAAAGGAGAACCTAAAAGAAATGGATGGATTCCTTGATTCCTACAATCTCCCAAGACTGAAGAAAGAAGACCTGGAATACCTGAATAGACCCATCAATGTTAAGGAAATTGAAACGGTAATCAAAAAACTCCCCAAAAACAAAAGCCCAGGCCCAGATGGTTTCACTGGCGAATTCTTCCAAACATTTAAAGAAGACCTATTGCCTGTTTTCCTCAAACTTTTCCAGGAAATTGAAAAAACAGGAACTCTCCCAAACAGTTTCTATGAAGCACATATCTCCCTAATACCAAAAGCAAACAAAGACACCACTAAGAAAGAAAATTACAGACCAATTTCCCTTATGAACACCGATGCGAAGATCCTCAACAAAATACTAGCAAATAGGATCCAACAACTCATCAAAAAGATCATACATCATGACCAAGTGGGATTCATCCCAGGGATGCAAGGATGGTTTAACATTCAGAAATCAATCAACATAATCCAGCATATCAACAAAAGTAAAGATAAAAACCATATGATCATATCAATAGATGCAGAGAAAGCATTTGACAAGATCCAACATCCTTTCATGATGAAAACCCTCGCCAAAATGGGGTTTGGAGGAACTTTCCTCAAGATAGTCGAAGCCATCTATCACAAGCCTACGGCAAGCATTATCCTCAACGGGGAAAAACTAAGGGCCTTTCCTCTGAGATCAGGCACAAGACAAGGATGCCCACTCTCACCACTCCTCTTCAATATAGTACTGGAAGTACTTGCGATAGCTATTAGACAAGAAAAAGAGATTAAGGGCATCCAGATAGGAAGGGAAGAAATCAAACTCTCACTATTTGCAGACGACATGATACTATATCTAGAGAAGCCTAAAACCTCTACTAAGAAACTCTTAGAAACAATAGACTTATACAGTAAAGTTGCAGGCTACAAAATCAATACCCAAAAATCCATGGCCTTCATATATGCAAACAATGAGGCAGAGGAAAGGGACATGAAAAAAGCAATCCCATTCACAATCGTGCCCCAGAAAATCAGGTACCTCGGAATCAGCTTAACCAAGGAAGTAAAAGACCTTTACAAAGAAAACTACATAACGCTACTCCATGAAATCAAAGAGGACATGGGGAAATGGAAACATATACCCTGCTCGTGGATAGGGAGAATCAATGTTGTCAAAATGGCAATACTCCCTAAAGCATTATACAGATTCAATGCGATCCCTATAAATATACCCATGACATTCTTCAAAGAAATGGATCAAGCAATCCTAAAATTCATATGGAATAACAAACGTCCAAGGATAGCTAAAACAATTCTTGGGAAAAAGATGATGGGAGGCATCACCCTCCCCAACCTCAAACTTTACTACAAAGCAGTAACAATTAAAACAGCATGGTACTGGAACAAAGGCAGAGCCGTAGACCAATGGAACAGGGTGGAATATCCCTACACACAACCCCAAATGTATGACCATCTAATCTTTGATAAGGGAGCAAGAGATGTGAAGTGGAGCAAGGAAAGCCTCTTTAACAAATGGTGCTGGCACAACTGGACAACCACATGCAAAAAAATGGGTTTAGACCTTGACCTGACACCATGCACAAAAGTCAGATCAAAATGGATTAAAGACCTCAACATTAGACCACAAACCATAAGGTACATTGAAGACAAGGTCGGCAAAACCCTCCACGATATTGAAGATAAAGGTATCTTCAAAGGTGACACGGAACTAAGCAATCTAGTAAAAACAGAGATCAACAAATGGGACTACATTAAACTAAAAAGCTTCTGCACCACAAGAGATACAGTGACCAGAATCCAAAGACTATCCACAGAATGGGAAAGGATATTTACACAATACCCATCAGATAAGGGGTTGATATCAATGGTATATAAAGCACTGGTTGAGCTCTACAAGAAGAAAACATCCAACCCCATCAAAAAATGGGGCAAAGAAATGAACAGAAACTTTACCAAGGAAGAAATACGAATGGCCAAAAGGCACATGAAAAAGTGCTCTACATCACTAATCATCAGAGAGATGCAGATCAAAACAACCATGAGATACCACCTCACACCACAGAGACTAGCACACATCCAAAAGAACAAAAGCAACCGCTGTTGGAGAGGATGTGGGGAGAAAGGGACCCTTCTTCACTGCTGGTGGGAATGCCGACTGGTTCAGCCCTTCTGGAAAACAATTTGGACGATTCTCAAAAAATTAGATATTGAATTCCCATTTGACCCAGCAATACCACTGCTGGGAATATATCCCAGAGAGGCAAAAAAGTACAATCGAAACAACATCTGCACATGTATGTTCATCGCTGCACTGTTTACAATAGCCAGAATCTGGAAAAAACCCGAATGCCCCAGAACGGATGACTGGTTGAGGAAACTTTGGTACATCTATATAATGGAATACTATGCAGCTGTTAGAAAAAAGGAGGTCAAGAATTTTGTAGTTAAGTGGATGGGCATGAAAAGTTTCATGCTGAGTGAAATGAGTCAGAAAGAGAGAGACAGACATAGAAAGATTGCACTCATCTATGGTATATAGAATAACAGAGTGGGAGACTAACATCCAAGAACTGTAGAAATAAGTACCAGGAGGTTGACTCCATGGCTTCGAGGCTGGCCTCACGTTCCGGGGAAAGGTCAACTCAGAGAAGCGATCACCAACTACATTGTAGTCGAAGGCCATGTGGGGGAAGGGAGTTGCGGGCTGAATGAGGGCTAGAGACTGAGCACAGCGGCCACTCAACACCTTTATTGCAAACCACAACAGCTAATTAGAGAGAGAAAACAGAAGGGAATGCCTTGCCACAGTGGCAGGGTGGGGTGGGGGGGAGATGGGATTGGGGAGGGTGGGAGGGACACTGGGTTTACGGGTGGTGGAGAATGGGCACTGGTGAAGGGATGGGTTCCCAAACTTTGTATGAGGGAAGTATAAGCACAAAAGTGTATAAATCTGTAACTGTACCCTCACGGTGATTCTCTAATTAAAAATAAATAAATTAAAATTAAAAAAAAAGAAATGAGCTTATTAGTTTTGCTTTTTAAAAATATTTTTAAGGGCTATTGTGATTGTACAGCTGGAAGGGCGCTTGCCTTGCACACAGCCGATCTAAGTTTGATTCCCAGCATCCCATATGGTCTCCTGAGCATCACCAGGAATAATTCCTGAGTGCAGAGCCAGGAGTAACCCCTGTCAATCGCCAGGTGTGATCCCAAAAGCAATATATATATATAAATATATATGTACACATATATTTAATGTTTATTTTGTACTATATGTGTAATATATATTATATATTACATATAATATATATGTATATATAGTTAATATTTATTTTGTCCATTTTCATCTTCATTCTTTTCTCATTTTAGATTTTAGATCATTAAGAATTATCCGATGCTATGAAATACCATATTTTCTGGCAACAATAGCATTCAAGGTCAAGTTAGTATGACTTTATAGGAATTCCTAGAACATAAATTTTCAACACAAAGATGTGCATTCCAAAAGTGTTAGTGGTGCCTGGTTCTGTGGGGCATTTCTTGAATGGCTAAATTTTAAAATGTTGAAATAGAAAAAAGTTATGTGTCATAGAGAGAGCTTATGAAAAGTAAGCAATGTTTCATAGAGAGGGCCTGGGTGTGGTGAGTTCAGTATTTTTGAATACAGGTCACCAAGAATCATAACCACAACTAGGAAACTGATTTCCAGATACCTTCCTTAATGCTAGCCTGAAAGACAATTCCCAGTAATGAAGCAGAAACAAACTCTGCTTCAGACATTTATTTCCAGGGTTCTCTCAAAGGAGGTGATGGTTCCCAAACACTTTCTCTTCTAGACCACTGAAAATATTTGGTTAACAATCATTTTTCCCAAATTATTGTTACAGAAAAGGAGGGACATAAAAGCTAACGCTTCTCAAATAATCAGGATTAACATATGTCCTAACTTACATCTGTTGCCCCTCTTTCTCTAGAAACACACTTGTTTGAGAAATAAATTAGCTGAATATTTTACAAATATCATTCTAACCCTAAATTAAACAGAAAATGTCCAGAAAAATATGGACTGGTAAATTATGTGCTTACATATATAATATATAACAATATATAGTATATATACATTCATATATGCACACATATGTAATTTATATATACATATAAAATTTCCAGAGAGCTCTATTATGGTAAAGACCACTGAAATCTTTCAAGATCTAGCAGGACAGATATTAGCTATCTGTAGCAAAGGGGGCTGTTAAGGGGAATGAAAACAATCACACTACTATACAAGTATGACTTCCCTAGAGACACTAAGGAATTCATGTTTTGCATAGAAAATGGAAAAAGGAATGGGCATACCCCTTGTCCGAAGAGCTGGACTTCCCATAGTATATTCCAGAGATACACTAGGACTACCTAGGATTCCACTCCACAGTGTTCCTAATAATTAATTTGTGCTATTCTATTCACTGGACAAAGTCTGCAATTGAGACATGGCATTTCACATCCTATGCAGCCAGATGCACTTCAGAGATGCTCATGTGTTTCTAAAGCTGGAGACTTTTTTTTAACATAACACTAATGATAGCAGGGAAAGCAACCACCACAGATGCACAAACCAAAAACACTTGAAGGCATTTTTGAGTGTCACTTTGGGAACTTTAAAAATTACAAATAGGTTATAGCTGCCTTTATCCTCAGAGATTTGTTTCTCCCTATCAGCACTCCCCACAGGCAAACAAACAAGACAGATGCTCTGGGAATGGGGTCTCTATGAGTTCACTATAGGATCTGATTCTCTTAAGGAATTCTGACAAATCACAGTCTAGCCTGCTGTAAAATACCAATGTGCCAGCCATCCCAAAGGAAACTGGCAGACAAAAAATATTATTTTTTTCCCTATACCATGTCCTAGAATCTTCTTTTTTTCCTTTAAATCCCAGTTTAATCTAGCACAGGTCTGAACATGTGGTAAAATAAATAAGGTATTCAGGGGATTCTTCAGAGTAAAACCTGTAACAGGCATTTCTGCATCTCTGGTGCAGAGCATTTGCTACATAAATATCCATATTATAATCCACATTATAGATAACAGGAAGTGAAATTGGGTGGAGACCAAGTTCAAACTTGTATTTGTTAAAGTTCTTCCATTTCATCTTCTCACTCATTCATATGTGTCAAGCAAGAGAGGAACATTTATAAAAAAAAGAGTGCATGCGTTAAACACATATTTGTTGGACTGAAAATATGTGTAAAGGATGACTTTTGGGTTATGATACATACAAATGCAAGGATTCCTGAAGTTCAGGATCAAGGAGAGGAGGTATACACACTCAACTTCCCAAACCATTATCATCTTCTCCAACTCCTCCATCTGGGTCCTCCCTCCTCTATTAAACTAGTTTGTATGTACACAAATTTATTTAAGCACAAATCTCACTTCTTCTTTATTACTTCCCTTAGATTTGATCACTCAAATGAAAATTTCCCAAGGACAGATTTTTGGAATAAATTCTAGTGATGGCATTAAGCAATACAGAAGTAAAATGTGTTTGTGGGAATGAACTAATGAATGGAAAAAATAAATGGAAATTTATTAAAAGGAACAATGAAAACAACTGTAGTAGAATCTCTTAATATCACAAGATTTCTTGCTTTTGGAAAATCACAAAGACACAATGTCAATTCATAAAACTAAATAAGATGTGGTTTGTTTAGTTTCTGTGATTTACTTATAAAAGAAAGAAACTTGCTTATGTTTATTGATTTCATTTTTGATTTTGAGCTATACTCAGATGTGCTCAGGGCTTACCCCTGTCTCTGTATTCAGGCACTTCTGGTTGGGCTCAAGGACCAAATGGGTATCAGGGATCAAACCTGGCTCACAGCCATGCAAGGTAAGTGCCCTACCTACTGTACTAACTCTCTGGTACTAAAAGTAGTTTATATTTGTTTAATGCTTTAGTTTCTATGGCTAATCTATAGAGCTTTATGCAACCAAAAGGCACATAAATGGACAGCCTTTTCTGAAGAATCTTGCCTTCATATTGGAGCTTTTATTTACATGAGAAACATGTGCCTACCCCAATTTTTCATTTTGGATGTGTACAAACAACACATTGAATCCTATTTTGAATCTACAAAATAATGTGCAAAAATGAATCACTGGATTCTTGAAAATCTAATCTCCTGAGTTGGATAAATCTCCTCCTTCATCTGATCTCCTTGTCAGATTTGTTATCTGAAAATGAACAAAAAGTTTTTTCTAAGCTTATTTCCAAAGAGATTCTGCCTATTTCATATTCTTTGGCTACATTTTCAGTAAAGCAGTGGCTTGCGTTACAATTGGATTACATTTGTTGCTCAAGATTTGAAGAAATAGAAGTTTGAATCTTGGGAAAAACTTTTGATTCTTTCATGCAGTGAAGGTTTATTGAGCACGCAAGTATGAAGCATTGTCTTAAAACCTTTGATGCAGAGATGAAAAGATTAGCCTTCGGTCCTCCAGACACTCAGAGTTTACCAGGTAAACTGGAATGTAAAATGACAACAAGGAATTGGGAGACAAACACGTCTTTAAGCGCCTCCTGGTCACCAAGACTCTAATACATTTTTTTTACCAATCTGTTCATTGGGAAAAATAAATTCAAACTTCATAGGAATATTGAACAAACAAAGATCTTGAGCCAAGATATATTGTGTCTCCTTATAGTATAATAATTTTGGATCATATATCACTACTGAAGTAAAAAAGGAAGATAAAATGATGTTAATATTACTTTTAAGTCAGAAAATTTGGTAGGAATGAGAGATAGTGTTAACTGTCACTGTCACTGTCATCCCATTGCTCATCAGTTTGTTCGAGCGGGCACCAGTAATGTCTCTCATTGTGAGAATTATTGTTACTGTTTTTGGCATATCCAATATGCACGGGTAGCTTGCCAGGCTCTGCCGTGCGGGCTCCATACTCTCGGTAGCTTGCCGGGCTCTCTGAGAGGGGTGGAGGAATTGAGCACGGGTCGGCCGCGTGAAAGGCAAAAGCCCAACGGCTGTGCTATCACTCTAACCCTGAGAATAATATACACATATTATTATTAAACTACAGATTTGAATAAACTATGGATCCCCCCGCCCCTGCACCCTTTCCTGTCTCTGCTGCAAATGTGGTTATTGCAACTTGACTTTGATGCTGGAGGGCCTCCCATCTGGCTGTGATTCTTACCGAAGGCCACAACTTGAATTGTGGTGCTTGCAGCTGTGCTGTCTGGAGGTTGCACTCATTTAGCTGTAGAGCCTGTGGGCACTATTATAATTGTTCTCACTGGGGATTGCACTCTTAGCTGCAGAGCTCATAAATCTTTAGTTGTGGTCTTTGCTAGTTGTGGTGTCTGCACGCATCTGGCTGTGTACACTCAGGTGTGATGTGGGAAATCCCAGACAGTTGAACCAGAGACTACACTTAGCACATGTGGAGCATGAGGGGGATTAAGCTCATGACTTCACATCTGCAAGTTATATACTCTGTATTGTGCAATCATCCTTGGATTCTGAATTGGAAATATTTTCCTCCGAAAGTGTGTCACACAAATTTAAGGAAGTGAAACCCATTACATAAAGTATGTCTAATAAACACAACTTGACTACTATGTAATCTTTCCTGAATGATAGGATTTCACTGAACCTATCACCCATCAGAATGCTTAAGGGAATTAAAAAAAAAAACCCTGTAAAATTGAAAGTCTCTGTGATGGAAATAGGATAGCTTTTCCTCTATTACTATTCTTGGAGTCACCAGGATATGAGTTGAGGATAGCTCCTTTGCAAATGAAAGAAGCTATGTGACTTGATTTGAGTTTTAGAGCAAATGTAAAGTAAAATGTAAAGCAATCTTTCACCAAAAACTTTTATATGAGCTTCCAAGCCTTTTGATCCGGCCTCTGGAGTCTTGAGTACAAAAGCTTTCCCAGCCACATTCCAAGAAGTGGCAGAAGCTTTGTCCAGAGGCTTCCTGCAGGATTATGAACAGAATCCTTTCTTTTTCTGGCTCTTTATATGGGCATGAAATTCATTTATATATTATTGTTTCTTAAAGACATGACTGATAGATAGAGCCAGGCTTACTAAGTCTTTGTATAGGTTCCTTCCCAAATAAATAGGAAAGACTGTGCTTGCTTAGTCCAGAACATGTGTATACACACACACACACACACACACACACACACACACACACACACACACACACACCTGAAATCAAAAGCCCCAGAAAAACAAAAACCAAGAAAACAGGAAATCCTAAAACCCAAAACCAATAAAACAAGAAAGAAAAATATCAGCATTAATTATTGATCATGTAGACAGTTAAAGCAGTAGTTTTTTTCATTTAATAAAAATTAAGTTTACATAAACTATATTTAAAAAAACTGCATATAGCTTCTTTTGTGTATTTGGTTCCTGGTCTGAGTTTAATTATTTCATTTGACTTAAATATGTGTATAATAAAAATAAGTGATTTATTCTACTTTCCACATGTAGCTTTCAGTTTTCTGAGAACAAAGTGTTGAAGAGACCTCTCTTTCCCCATAGTATGAGCATGGATCCTTTCTTTGTAATACCAGAAACAACAAACTATATGGAAAGAAATATAGATAGTGAATTATTTGATAATGGTCAAACTATGTCTTTGTAAACTTCTCTCTAATGTTAAAGGGTACAAAATAAAAATAAAGTACTGTGTAAAAGTAAAGAGTTTCTAAACGGCAAAAGAAACATTCATCAAGACAAATGATCACCCTACTAAATGAGTATTAGCAAATCATATAACTACAAGGTGATTCATACACAGATAGCTCACAAAAATCAATAACAAATAACAAACAACTCAGTTAAAATTTGCCCAAAGAACTTATTAGATACTTCTACAAGAATAAAACATCTCAATGGGTACATAAAAAGATGTTTAACTTTATTACTAGGAAATTCAAACAAAATTCACATTAACCATACTACCTTATATTAGTGAGTATATCTATTATCAAAACAAAAGAACCATAAGTGACAGGAAGCATGTCACTTATGACATGCTTCCTGAGGGTATAGGAAAAATATACCCTCAAACATGGTTGGTACAATTGTAAATATATTTAGTTATTATGGAGAGCAATATAGAGAAATCTATAAAAAATTTAAGAATAGAAATGTCATTAAGGTTAGCAATTACATTCTGTCTTTATCTGAGGAATATGAAAACACTAGTTCAAAAAGATATATGCTTTGCACCCCAGCATTCGTTATAGCATTATTTCAATATCTAAGAGAACACATTAAATTGCTACTAATGGATACACACAAATATATATACATATATATCTTTTATCCATTTTTCTATATATGTTTATATTGTATTAATACACATCATAAAGGGAAGTATGTATGCCTCTCTCCAAGATATATATATGAAGATATATATACATGAAGATATATCTATAAGAAGATATATAAGAAGATATATAAGAAGAGATATATAAGAAGATATAGAAGATATATATAAGAAACATATATATGCACATATATGTTTATATATAAGAAACATATATATGCATATATATGTTTCATATGTGTGTGTGTGTGTGTGTGTGTGTGTGTGTGCGCGCGCACACATGCCTTTTGGAAAGCCCAGCAAGCTACAGAGAGTATCTTGCCCACATGAAAGAGGCTGGCAAGCTCCTCGTGGCAAATTCAATATGCAAAATACAATAACAATAACATGTCTCATCCCCCTGACCCTGAAAAGAGCCTCCAATCATTGGGTAAAATGAGTAAGGAGAGGCTACTAAAATTTTTCAGGGCTGGGACAAATAGAGACGTTATTGGAACCCGCTCGAGTAAATGGATGAACAATGGGGATGACAGTGATGACAGTGACAGTGTTATAAACACTAATTTTCAATAAAGCCATTAACAACATTGATACATCTTGAGGCTTAGTGAAATCAATCTGGCTGCTTTCAACAATGATAGAGGGAAGTGGTCATTCTGGCTGAGAACTGGGTGCTGAAAATGTGATATCGAGGATATCCTCTCAGTAACATTCTTGCAAACCACAGTGCCTAAAAGAAAAACAGTTCCTCTCATGAAGAAGGCCAGGGAGATGAGAGGGAAACTGGGAACAGAGGTGCAGGGAAGTGGACACTGATGAAAGGATTGGTGTTTGAACACTGCATGCCTGAAGCTCAATCATGAATACCGGTGATGTTGTTGCAATTCACCATGATTCAATAAATTAAAAAATGAAATAAGTCTGTCTGAAAAGTAACAAACACCATCTGATTTCACTCATATGTAGAAGATAAAGATAAGACAAAAAAAAGCAAAATGAAACACAAACCAACACTTATACTATATACTTATACAATAAAATAATCTTACCTAAAAAAAATGCCCCAATGTGAAAATGAAATATGTTTACAGTCATGAATGTTTGAGTTCAAATGCAGGCTATGATTACTGCCTAGCCGTGTGTTTTTTGAGAGAGCTATTGCTTCTTGTTTATTTTTATATGGGCCAATTGTATAGCAAAAGTTCAGAAATCAAATTTAGGCATTTGATTAGGCACACACCTACTAGACACTTGGCTACCTAGCCATTGAGCTATTCCCTATTTCTCTTCTGCGTTCTCCATATTTTTTGGCTCATAAATGAAGATATGTTACCCAGCCCATGAAGTTATTTTAAGGATTGTATGAGATCACTGTAAAGCAACTCTACCAAAGAAAAGCAGGAGTTCATCAGACCCACAATAATTAAGGTCCTCTAGTTTCTGGTAACCCTGTGATGCTTGAGAGCTGTCAATTTATGTCAATAGACTTCAAGTCTCCAGTATTTAATTCCTTTTACATAAAATAAAAGGACTGCATTTTAACCCACTATCATGGACACCTCAGAAGGGACCTGAAATTTGGATGTATGCCTTCATCTGGTAAGAGCAGCTGAGTGATTGCTAGAAGGTTTAAGTGACCTCTTGTTATCTTAACTTCTTCATTAGCAAAATGGCAATTAAAAATACACACATTTTTTCTGTGTCACGAAACAAAGCACAATAAGTTATGAACATGTTCAGGAAAGTCAATTCATTGCTACACAAATTATATGGTGACATTATTATTACTGTTTTTTCTTTTAAGTCCTGATTAGTAACTAGCTTTGGTCCATTAAACTGAAAGGTAATTATTAACAATGGTGTCAGTGGCATTGATGATATGGCTCTATGCTTCTTGCAAATTCCTTTCTTTCCATACTTGGCACAAGGACTGGACTTAGTTTGTCATCCAAAATAAACTAGGACAAATAATGAAAATGTAAAGAATGGTTTTCAACATAGTGGAAATGTAGCAATGTAAGTGAGTATGACACATAAAACAGATGTAGTTCTACAATATCTCTGCTTAGCTGCCTTGACAAAGTTTCAGCCTTTAGAATTCACAGGGCCAAGGACTGGGGAGGGGAGAGTAATACACATACTTCTGTGGGCCTAGAGAGAACTGCATCCAAATGTTTAGAATATAGCTGATCAGAAAATGAGTGTGATGAAACTATTCAAACCTGAAGGAAAAACAACCAGAAGGAATTAAAGAGTAATAGTGAGGATTAGGGTGCTGACAAAAAGAAAGGAGAAATGCATATTTCCCCATACTAATGTTAAAAAAAATCTCACAATTCACGGCATGATACTGAACAGAGGACACAGTGGATCTTATTCCAAAAGATGAAAGAAGTAGCCCTATTTTAAACACTACTCTGGTTTCAAACTAAAACCATAAAAAAAACAAAGAAGAAATGTTAGAATTTTAATTATGTCCCAGAAAAAGAGTTGGTATATATATGCAAAATTAAAAATACTCAGCATTCAGCAAGGTTAAATTCATATTGATTCAAATCCAATCAAGGATTACTAAGGTGAATGAAAATAGAAAAACCTAGCACAAAATATAAGGGAAAAAAGGCTAACATATTGTTAGAATTAGAAAACGTCTAGTTAACATAACTGTAGGTACATATTAGTTAACTGAAATAGGAAAAAGTTCACATATTATACACCTGGAGACTGGTTGAATAATTTAATGTAACTATATTATTAGAATTACTACAAATAGAAAATGTAAGAAATATACTGTATCAAAGCATTAGATGTTATAAGATAAAATATCACTGTGTCACTGTCACTGTCATCCCATTGCTCATCAATTTGCTCGAGCAGGCACCAGTAATGTCTCCATTGTGAGACTTGTTACTATTTTTGGCATATCGAATACGCCATAAGTAGCTTGCCAGGCTTTGCCGTGAGGGCAGGATACACTCGGTAGCTTGCCGGGCTCTCCAAAAGGGAAATGTAAAATATTAAAAAAAAATTAAGAGATAGAGGCAAAATATATTCAAAGTAAATATCAAAAAGTCATAAAAATTAAAGGAGATTCAATGAAACAGATGAAAATCTGACTTAATATATGTGTAATTGGAATCCCTGAGGAAGAAATAGAAACACAGATAAATAAAAACTTCAAAAAACATTTCCCCAAAATATTCCAAGTAAGCAAAAACTTGAAGCAAGCAGACCTACACACTTAAGAAATTCAAAAGTAAAAGGAAAGATACTAAGAAAATATGAAGAAAAAAAGCATAACCAAACCTTCCCTAAACAGTTACTGAAAAAAATTTTAGAAGCAGTCAGAGAAACAAACAAATTACATGGAGATAAATATAAAAATACCAGAAGATGTCTTTTGAGAAACAAACTAGGGAAAAGACATTAAAGTGTTTTCAAATATTGAGGGGGGAGAGCTGTCAAGTTATAATTCTAATTTTTAAAAAATTTATGCACTTAAAAGATGGCATAAAAAATTTTCAGAAGCTGAAAGACATCATCACTACATATTCTATTCTATATAAAATGTTGGACTCTGGCACAGTGGGTAGGGCATTTGCCTTGCACACAGCCGACTGGGGTTTGATTCTTCTCTCCCACTTGGAGACCCTGGCAAGTTACAGAGAATATCCTGCCCTTACAGCAGAGCCTGGCAAGCTACCCGTGGCCTATTTGATATGCCAAAAACAGTAACAACAAGTCTTACAAGTTCTATTTTATATGAGTAATATAATGTCACTTAAAGGTAGATAGTGAGAATTAAAAATATAAAATAAACACAAAAACATCCAGTATAGTAATGATATATGTATATGTCTGAATATACATATATAGTTGCTATCTATAATACATATATATATAGTAAGAATGCAAAGAAAATGAAATACCCAACATCACTGTACAAAACTATTCTGAATGTTTTAATGTCTTATTAAGGTAATGTTGGATAACAAGACTTTATGATTTAGGAATACAATTTCACACTTCTTTAATTTTCTTAATTAAGAAAGAACAAAAAATGTAAAAGAGATGTGTCACATGGGGAAAAAAGCAATATGACATGCGTAAGCCAAACAATATCAATAATCTTACTATTTGTAATGGGTTAAAATTATATGCACAGTACTTATGCATTTGAAATTGCATATGCACTAGACACCCTTTTTGCTTGTTTTGTGGCACTGTTCAGGGCTTTCTCTTAGCTCTATGCTCAGGGATAACACCTGGTCAGAGTGGGGAGTTGCACAAAGAATGCCAGTGACCAAATGTGCAAGTCAAGCGTCTCACCCACTACACTCTCTCTCTGCTTCCTAAACAAATTTTTGAAATGGAGTTAAGCTGAATATATTTTCAGATAAAATTAAAAAATGCATCACTGCAGGCTGATATATATCAGTCTAATAATATTGAAGTATTTCTCTAAGATGGAGGGGGAGGTATTTCTTATAGCAGAAGGTAGATCATTCATTGGAATAAGCAATGAATTTGGACAATGACAAATAGAAAAATTACATGTATTTTTTCTTAACTTTTAAAAATATAACAGACTTCAAATCAATACTTTAACACTACTTTAAGATCCATAATGTATGTAGATGTAACAAATGACAGCAATTGCACATAGAACAAGGTGGGTGATAAATGGCACTGTACTGAAATATTACAATATTAATCCTAAGTAGCCTGTGAAAAATTGAAGTATGCTAATCTAGTCCAATTCAAAGTAAAGTGATAAAGATGCATATCTCAATCTTTAGAGCAACCACTTAAAATAAAGGAAGGAAGAAAAGCAAAAAACCAATAGAATAAAAGCATTCAACTAACCCAAAAGAAGATACAATAAAAGGAACAGAGATACTAAAAAACAGAGAAAAATAGAAAGACAAAAATGATAGATCCAAACTCCACCATACCCATATTTGTATTTAATATATATGTACTAAAAACTCCACAAAAGGCAAGAAAGATAATACCAGATATAAAAGTCAAGAAAAAATTACATATTGACTTCAAGGAGTGCACAATAAAACACAAAAGCACATTTAAAAATAGAAGTCTGGGAAAAACATGTCATGCAGTCATGAATGATAAAGTTGAAACAACTATATTTTTAAGCTTCACTGAGGTATACTTCACAAACAAAAAATTATTTGAAGTACAAAGCATGATGATTTGATATCTGTGTATATTTTCAAAAGATGGAGTAGTTTATATGAGGCTTCAAGATAAGGAAAGTTAAAGAGAAAGGAGGCATATCATAAAGGAGTCTGTTCACTAAGGTTATACAATATTAGTACTGAAATTTCTTAACACAGTTTCAAAAGACATGAAAAATTGTTAAATAACTCCAGGGGGAAAATATACAAACGCTAGTCCCAGAGATTTTTAACAACCCGATTTTATAATTATCATAAAGAAAGAAATTAAGTATATAGAAGACTGAGAGTATCATACCCAATCACTACAGCATTTTTGTTGTTTTTTCCAAGTGCATATCGGGTTTTATTTTGAGGGAGAATTACTGAAGAAACAACATTGTCACCCTATTTCGTAAGCTGGATGCAGGCTTCAAAGACAAGTACAGCCATATTAGTAACAGGAGAGAACCTAGACTTCCACTCTTAGTGAGTTGCTAAGCCTGCCTCAAAGACGCATATCATCTGCTTGCTTACCCTGAATTGTAATAATAAACATTATTAATAAGTCACAGATATTTAAATTTTCTGTTATTTGTAGCCAAAATCAACACTGGCCTAAAGGACATTTAAAACCTATATTATACGACCCCATACAAACCCTAACTTCGGGATGTTGGGGTCTCAGCAGCCAGCCTGAGACCCTGGCCAAATCCCCTGCCTCTAGAAACAGGAGCAGGCTCTATTCACAGGGGCCCAGGGCCCTGTGCCAGCACTCCACCCAGAAAGGCGCTCTGGTTGAGGAGATAACGGGATGAGGGATCTGACACTCATCATTCACCTGAGCTAACACACCCAGCCTTGAGAGCGGGAAATATGAATTATTAGTTAACATCTGTAATGAGCTCGGCCAGGTGTATGTAACGAACGTGACAACCAGGTGTGCACAATATGTAGGCTGCCTTGAAGTTCATGTATAAATATCCTGTGTGAGAGCTAATAAGATCAGAGCTACTTGAACTCCAGATCCCCCCCTCCCCCGCTTGGTTCTTTCTCGGTGGTGGCGGGGGGGGGGGGGGGGAGTCTGAGGTGCGTAGAGGGGCTGGGCAGAGGCGGCTTGGGGGATCATACACCAGTTTGCGGGGGTTGACTGGCCGGGACCCTTACACAGGTGGAAAAAGGCAAAAAAAATAACACAGCAAAGAATTTCCACAAATCAATATATTTAGTGCATGGTATGGTCATATTCAAACTTGTTCTTTCCAAATTCCAGGTGACCACCCTAGATTTTAGTAGGTGACAATCTGGTTGCGACATGTCACCCCATTGGTCATCAGGGATGTATCAGCTGATCTGGCTGGGTAGATGAGTGTCCCCCTTCCTCTCTCACTGCCACAGGCATCTTTTCTGAATCTGCCTGCTCATTCAAAGAGGTCATCCTTCTCTAATAGAGATGAACTGTTCCTCCTTCCTTTGAGGGTAGAGGAGTAGGTGCACTTCCCTGTCAGAATGTCCAAATTCTGGGGCTGAAACAATAGCACAGCGGGTAGGGTGTTTGCCTTGAATTTGGCAGACCTGGGTTCGATTCCCAGAATCCCATATGGTCCACTGAGCACTGCCAGGAGTGATTCCTGAGTGCATGAGCCAGGAGTAACCCCTATGCATCACCAGGTGTGACCACCCCACCCCCCAAAAATAAAAAGAATGTCCAAACTCCTTAGACGACAATGTCACTCATACATAAAGTGCAGTTTCGATGATGAGAAATTTTAGTTAGTTTATTTTAGTTTTCCATCCATCTAATCACAATCTATCTAATCACAAATCTATCTATGGTTTTAACAATCCCTGGTTAAGACAGAACAATGTTTTATTCTACCTGCTTAAAAGAAAAGACAGTTTGTTTTTTAATGTAATCTCTGCAAGATGTTAAATTTATTCTTTGAAGGAAGGACAAGACCACTGTCTTTTACTTTGAGTATTCCAGTAGTCTGCATTATTCATAGTAAAGGTATTTATGCAAATGTGATGAATATACTTTATGTTGAAATTAAAAAAGAGGTCTTCAGCCCATAATGAAAAATAAAGAATTTATGTAAGTTCTTTTGCATGCTTCACCATATTTCTGTCACCATCTGATTACACTCAGAGAATAATTCTTTTATGTTGTATAATGGCAGACAAACAACCATCATAATGAAAAAGTTATTTTGGACAAAAAGTATTTGTCAAATTCACAAGGTTTTTAAATTTGTTTTGAAAAGGATTTTAGAAAAGTTTCTTTCTTCCCTGCTGTTTAGCAAGTTTGCAGAGAAAAGAAGAAAAAATGCAAGCATCATTCTCAAATATAGTGCCTTAATCTTTGTGCTATCTCTCTGGCCCTGTAAGCATCATTTGAAAACAAAGGAAAGACCAGGTTTAAATGATAAAAGGAAGTGGTCACTCTGAACCAGGACTAAGAGCTTGAAAGGAGGAAAAGTAACAGGCATAATGCCCTATCAGTAACAGTGTGGTAAACCAGAGAGCCTAAAAGGGGGAAAATGGGAAAAAGAGTAAGAAAATAGTGTCTTCCACAGAGGCAGCCCTGAACCGGAAGGGAAACTGGGGATATTGGTGAAAAGAAATGGACACTGGTGAAGTGACCAATGCTGGGACACCTTATGCCTGAAACTCAATCATGAATGACTTCATAATTCATGGTGATTCAATACAAATTAAAAAAAAATGTTCTCAACACTGGTACCTGCTCAAGCAAATTGATGAGCAATGGGATGACAGTGACAGTGACAGTGACATTGATGTGGTCGTGTCTGGTCATAATTCCACAATATTCTAGATGTATCAGGTTTTAAAATGTCTTTGCAGGAATAATGCTGCTCAGAAAAAAAAATACATAGTCAGAGCTGATCCAAATAGGTCAGTGAGTCAGAGAATATATAACAGAAAGTTCAGCACTGGAACCAAATGACTACAATTAGAATAGTGAAAATGCATTCTTTCTATTTGAATAAACAACTAATTTAGCATGAGAAAACACTTTAAATTCGCTGTTATTTATCTGGAGCACAGAGTCTGGAGAGAGTAGATTACATGCAGTGAGGATCCTCCAAATGAATTAGAGATATCATTGCCCATGATCATTTGTCTTCTGTCACCTTATATTGCCTATAGAGAAACAATATTTCCTTTTAATTGTGAGAGTTAGCCATTGTAATATTGGTGATAACTGAGAATGTCTAAATTCTTTGTGATTAAAAAACAGTGAATCATAGAGGAATGAAGAAATGAAATTTTTATGCTACCATATTCAAAGTTATATTCTCCAAAGATTATAGGATCCGGGCAGGCAATCTAAGTGAATGATGTAGACTTTGCATTATTAAATTAGAGACAGTCCATGCTCTGACCCTGGGGAGGAGTTATTACTTAGTTCCAGAAAAATGTATCCTAGCACACCATGTTTGAATCTTAGCAAAAAGCAATTCCTTATCCAGTTGAAGTTTCACTGATCAGTATGGATTCACTGATCAGTATGGAGGCACTATTTTTTGTAGCTGGTTGGTGACTACTAAACCCTGGGAACCTGGAACGGTTTTCTGGGACCAAGGGCAACAAATGCTCAAAGGTTCATATATGCAGCATGACAGAGACAAAGTCACCCGCATTGCCCATAGACTCACAGTCATAGGGTAAAACCTATTGTGATAGTTTAGTAGCACATGCTTTTCACGTAAAGGGCCCAGGTTTCATGCTTAGGAACCCTTGGTTCCCCCCATAAAACATCCAGAAGCCTCCCCTTAAGCACTGCCAGGTGTGGCACCAAAATATCCCTCAAGTTTCATAGAGCTTGGGGATAGGCTGAGTCTAAGGCAATAAAAAAATGGCAAAACATCTGAAGAATGATGTTACCTTACTTTGGCAATCATATGAGAACACTGGAATTATTCAATAAATCCTCTCCTATTTGTTTTAAATTTTGCTTCAGATCTCTGTACTGTTTTTAGAGTATTCACAGTGTAAAGGGTCTGTGATTTGTGTGGCTGCTGTGTTTCTATTTAATTCTAAAAGTCCAAGTCTTTGCTATAAACCATGGGGTAAATGAGAGGAACAACTGACTGTACTTTACCAAAGGCTAGTCAAACATCAAAAACAGGGATGCCCAGGGATTGCACTAAGAGCCTACAGAAAACATTGCCGAGAGGAATCAAATGTTACTGCACCACATTAACTATCTATAGGAAACACTTCCTCTTATGTCTTCGTACTTCCATATCTTTCTTTCCCCCAGAGTTAGCATATTAAGCTACAAAGATATAGAGCCAGGAGAAGAACTCAGTTAGGTTTTAAACCTTGAGGAGTCTCTTCCAGAGCCTTCATTGTATCAGATATGAGGAAAATAATCTGAACCCTCAAGTACCCAATTCACCTTCAGTATGTGAGGATAAGACCCGATGCTGTATGTTAAACCAACATTGGATATGATTCTGAACTGCACCAGTTCTAAGAGACTGTATCACACAAGTTAAAACATTTTATGCCAAAAGACTCACAGGAAGTCTCTATTCAGAGCACGCTTGAGAAATCTCAGAGTAGGGACTGTTGCCCACACTACTATTTGCTGCCAATGGAGGCAGTAAGTGAAGCTCCACACTTATGTTTTTCTTGAGGGTCTGACTCCTCCTCTGTCCCTGGTAAGATGCTCATTTCACTGTGTGGTTGGCACTGAGTTTTCCCCAGAAAGCATTGTTTCTCTGTCACACTATGAAATCCTCAAGGTAAGAAGACATGTGTATTTGCTTATGATTCATAGAATAGTAAGAAAATTAGAGGCATAGCAATGAATGGAGAACACAGCAGCATTGCACAATAGGAAGATCAGAGTGCAGGGGCATTAGAAATGCCTACTCTTGAATCCCACTTACATTACATACTGTTCTATATGACCTTGGAGCAAGGACATAAACTCTTGGATTTATTATCCACAAAATGGGGGAAGTCAGTCATTCTCAGGGTTGCTATGGAGACAGGAAACACTGTGTCTGGATTTTTGATAGACATTGAAGAAATTTCCTTTCTCTTTCTGGTTTTAAAAAATATTTTAGCAACTAGCTATTTCCCTCAGTATAAATTGGGTGACCCTTGTGTTTATATTATTTTGACTATTTTTGAGTGTGTCTAACAATTTAATATTGCTCTTTAAATAATTTTGAGCTGATTCAGGGCTTATGATGGTATGTTTTAGATATCTGTCCATGCAGCAAGGAATTCTCAAATAAATTACTTCAGTCACTGGGCCTCATTGTTCACTAGAAATTTCCCTAGAAAGTAGGCATTTCTAGTACTGAACAACCGGGTATTTGAAAAATAAAATAGTATTATGGGATGGAGATGAGAGTATAGTGTAAGGGTATAAAAGTTAAAATACTTAGGTTGTACGTAGGTATCTTAATTCTTACTTTGGCCAACTCTGGTCCAATGCCTGGCATTGCATAAACCTACTAGGTTTCACTCAAAACACACAACAAACAGAGAGGGCTGGAGAGATAGTACAGGGGTTAAGGCTCTTGTCTTGCATGACATTTATCAGGTTTCTGATTTATTCCCCAACTGTCACATTCAATTCCCTCAACACCCCCAGAATGATCCCTGAGCACAGAACTAGGAATAAACTAGGAATATAGCACGGCTGAATGTGGCCCCAAACCAAAAAAAAAAAAAACCTTGTTGGGGTTCTTCCAGTTGCAACTCTGATCATCTGGGCTGCTGGGCTCATGTCGGAAACCCCGAGTCCAGGCCTTTAGGAGAGTGAGCTGTTGCCAGGGGAACCTGCATTCCCTAGTGATTGGCTTGGCTCCAGGGCTTTGCAAGTCTGTGGCCAGAGTTTGAGATTAGGGAAAGCCAACACCTATAGTGGCTGTAAAGCTTATTGTTCTACTTCTGTATTAGATCATAGGAATCCTATGACACCTAGAGACACTCTATCCCCTCTAGTCAATGTAACCATAGATTTCACCTTCCTCTTCCCATTTCCTTATTTGCATGTAATGCATTCCTTTCTGCCCATGGTCACTACCCATCAACTCAACTAATTCCCAGCTCCTCAATTATATTAGCAAAGTAGCAAATGAATTAAAAGTAAGACTCTGCCAAGTAGACATAATGAACTCTTGAAACAGGATTATTTTCCAATTTCAGGGTCAGGCCTTTATTGACATTAAAATAAACAAACAAAAATGCATGAGCTGTGAAGGGAACTAAGAGGCTAGAGCACGTGCTTCCTATGTGGAAAGCCCAGATCTATTCCCCAGCTCTGCATGGACTCCCAAGCACGGTAAAGACCGACCTCCAAGTAGTGACCTGGGAGAAGCCCTTGAGTACATCTTGGTTTGGCCCTAACCACATCATAAACGCCCTGTGCCACATTTACTCCTGTATCCACAGAGGAACAAATGTGCAGGGCTCAGCAACAACCCACACACATTGTATGATTTTTTTTTTCAGCTCACAGAATGATATTTACCCAATGAACCCAAAGCCAGAATTAAAAATCAGAAAGTATGGTCCAAATTTTGGATTCCTAGCTTTTCTAAAAACAGTAATTCTGTCAAGACTTTATCCATAGTGCTGCACAGCAAATTGAGTAGAGAAACAGAAGTTGTTGCCTTTAAATAGCACCCACACTCCATCACAGAGATGACTCACTATTTTTATTCCTGCCTGACTCATGATTTTTATTCCTGCTGTAAACACCTGAGTTTGTGATACCCATTTCAAAGGGATGCCCTCTTATTGAAAAGCATGATAAAATTGAAAACTATTTGGATGCTGCATGTCTGATGTGCTTTTAGTATGTAATTCCTTTATAATTATACACTTATATATAAATTCCTTTATAAATATATAATTTTATAATTATGTATCTTTATATTCATATGCATTTATAACATTTCTTTATAAATATATATCAAACATACACAAAGTATAAAGTGTAAAGGGCTGGAACAATAGCACAGCAGGTAAGGCGTTTGCCTCGTACACAGCCAACCTAGGTTCAATTTCTCTGCCCCTCTCGGAGAGCCCAGCAAACTACCAAGATTATCTTACCCACATGGGAGAGCCTGGCAAGCTACCTGTGGTTTATTCGATATGCCAAAAACAGTAACAAGTCTCACAATGGAGATGTTACTGGTACCTGCTCAAGCAAATCAATGAGCAATGGGATGACAGTAATACAGTGATACAAAGTACACAGCATCTGTGTGAGTGTTTGTCTAATGTGTAGACAAAGACTTTGAGACAGGTGCAAAAATAAATTCTCTTTTGCAACCCAGAACTCGTTGTTCTGTATGAGTTCTGATACATATGAGAAGGAACATGACGCCCAGAACAGATGAAAAGTTGAGAGTTAACAGGTAAATTGTTTGCCTTGCACACAGCTCGCCCAGGATCCCTATATGGTCTCCTGCTCCCTATATGGTGTCCTCTAAGCACTTCCCGGAGTGATCTGAGCACTGCACAGGATGTTATAAAACCCAAAATCATGAAAGTTGGCCTCAGGACTAAATCCAGTTGGTGCTCAGGGATCACCCCTGGCTGGGATAGGGGACTCTATGGGAAGTTGGGGTTCAAACCCATGTGGGCTGTGTCAAGCAAATGCCCTTCCCACGGTAATATATATAGTCCTTGCAGGATTGAATTTTTTTCCCTTGGGTTTTGGGCCATAACTGATCTTCGAGCTTACTCCAGACCCCAGGTTATTACATAAATTCAGAACTGGGTCAGGGTAGTACACAGAGTGCCTCATGACTGAATCAAGCTAACTGGGCTGTTGGAAAGGCTGGTGGGTTGGTGAGTATTACTGGAATGTCAGCATGAACTTTAAAAAAATAATAATTTTTTTTAAATCTTTATTAAAAATTTTTTAAAAAGTATAAATAAACTTAGGGCAATATTTGATTAACAATTTAAGAATATTAATTGTATAGTTGTAATGGTCAGGGGGGATCAGGGGGTAATTCCTAGAGGATTTGACTAATTCTTTGACTAATATCATATTATTTAATGCATGAGTCAGGGGAGAGATTCTATTCAGATATGACATATTCCCTGATACCATGAATTCAAATATAATGTAATTAAGCTAAGTACCTTAACCCCTTATCCTACCTTGACTAAACTAGAATTTTTTTATTACAATTAGCTCTTTCTATTATATGACTTATGGACAAGAGCAAATACATGGCAAGGGTGTCCCCTTTAAAAGCTAACCCACACTCAAATAGAAAATATGTGAAAAGGGAAGAACACCAGAAAAAATAATTAGGTTAAATTTTCTTTCATGAAATTCCTTCATAATTCATTTCCATTCTAGAAATGAGAATGAATGTGCCCAGTTCTGCTATAAGAAAACATTTTACAAATTCCATAAAGCACATTTAAATTGCATTTGGATTCTGTGCTCCATTCCTGCATGATTATTTATGGTGTTTATTGAACACAGCCACTATTCTCTGCCTCTCTGCACATTTATAAATACAGTTTTTAAAAGGCATTCATTATGGCTTATGATCTATAATTGGAAACAAGATGTGACCAGCCATGCATTCACCACCTTGACTGACTCCTGTAGAGTTACCTTGGCCCACTCCAGTGAGCTGTACAGATCTTGTCATTCAACGCAAGTGTCAAAGGTGTTAATTAGGCCTCAAACTTTGGAAGTCTCGATGAGCCTATCAGTTTATGGGATATTCCTGTGTACATACATTCATTCCTGCCTCTACTAGATCAAATGTTAGGTCTAACAACACAATCCTCAGCCATTTGGAAATTAATTGTAATCATTGTAAAGGTAATAAAGATACAAATAATTTTTCTAGCTCATTTATATAAACTCCTGATTTTTAAATTAAATACTAAAAATTCAAAGTTGTGTAAAAAGATAATATAAAAAAATCACCAGTGTTTACCAGTGTTTAAAATAATTATTAATAAAGCTGGTAACTCCTCTGCATGCCTCCCTGATCACCTCTTCCTAGAATTAACCAGCATTTGTTTCCTGGCTGCACCATTTTCATATGCTTATTTATGGACAAACCCATAAATATATTTTATTACTTTAAAAAATATTAGGGGGCTGGAGCGATAGCACAGCGGGTAGGGCATTTTCCTTGCAGGCGGCCGACCCAGGTTCGATCCCCAGCATCCCATATGGTCCCCTGAGCACCGCCAGGAGTGACTCCTGAGTGCAAAGCCAGGAGTAACCCCTGTGCATCGCCGGGCGAGACCCAAAAAGAAAAAAAAATATTAGGACCGTACCTGGAAGTGCTCAGGGCTAATTCCTGGTTCTGCTCAGGGATCACTCCTGGTGCTAGGGAACCATATCTGGGAACCTACTAGGGTTAGCTACATGCAAGGTAAGTGCCTTTCCTGGTATACTCTCTTATCCCTGACTGCATTTTAAAAATAATATAAATAATGTAAAAATACATACCCATGTCTAAGCCAAATGCTCCACATTTTAAAAAGAATCACTGTATCACTGTAATCCTGTTGTTCATCGATTTGCTCGAGTGGGCAAAGTCTCCATTCATCCCTGTCACATACTAGTGTAGCCCAGTGGTGTATTGGGGGCTCTTTCAGGATCAGGGTAATGAGAACCTCATTCTTAATGCTTTTGGTATATCGAGTACACCATGGGTAGCTTGCCAGGTGCTGCCGTGAAGGCAGGATACGCTTGGTAGCTTGCCAGGCTCTCCGAGAATAATACAAATAATATAGCTTCTATAGATTACTCTCCTTGTATTTTACATTAATTTATTTAGTTTTGGGGTCACATCTGACTGTGATTAGGGCTTACTCCTTGCTCTGTGCTGAGAGATCACTACTGGAGAGCACAAGGGATCAGATGTGATGCCAAGGATCAAAACTGGCTCTGATGTGTGCAAGGCAAATGCCTTGTACTATCTTTCTCACCCATATATTTCAAAAAATTCAAATCTTGTAACCCTACTTATTCTATATTAGGGGTAATACCCAGGAGTTCTTGGGGAAAGGTGCCACGTCTGGTGAGGTTCAGCCCAGCAGAGGGGTCATGGTTTGGTGCTCACAGCAAATGCTGTAGTCCTCAATGGTACTTAGGAGTTGCCAGGGCTACACACAACAGTGCTCTCAGGGCTATGTGTTGCCAAGGACTGAATTTGGTGCCTTGCCTGTGTCAGTCATGTGCCCCATAATGTGAACATTCTCTGTGTTCTCTAAATCTACTCAATTTTTAAAATTTTCTCTTGATGTAGTTTTGATAAATTATATATCTTTCAATAATAAGTGAGTCCACTAAAATTCTTTTAACTTTAACATAAGAAGGCTATGTTTATTAAAATATGTAGTATTTTTACTTAAGTTTCCTTTTTAATTTTAGTGATAGTTATTTATAATAGTAACACTTTCCTTGATTATTGCTATGAAGACTTACATAATGAACCTTTCACTGTATCACTGTCATCACTGTCATCCCATTGTTCATCGATTTACTCATTTTTCCCAACTATTGGAGGCTCTTTTCAGGGTCAGGGGAATGAAACCCATTATTGTTACTGTATTTGGCATATCAAATATGCCATGGGGAGCTTGCCAGGCTCTTCCGTGTGTTTAAATATATATACCTTTAAGAGGGGGGGAGGGAAGAATATCTTCTGGTTCAGCCTCTGTAGGAAAAAGTATAGTAATTTCTTTTAAAAAGTATAAATAGAGCTTTCGAATGACCCATTGACTCCCACTTCTTGACAAAAAAAAAGTAAAAATATTCATTTGAAAAAAGAATGTATGTACACCTTTATTATAGCAGCATTAAGCACAATTCCAGGCTATAGAAAGAACCCAAATGTCCAATGAAAGATGAATAATGAACCTTTATAAAAAATAATTTCCAGGTTACATAGAAGGAGATTAATTGGTGGCACTTTAGTGGCCACAGTTCCGGAAGCCTCTTCCAGCAGGCTTTTGATTTGTAAATTGGATATCCCATGATTGACAGCCTGCCTCATGAGAAGGCAGCTGGAATAGAGAAGGGATCACTAAGTCAATCATGGATGGAGGGATAGTTCCGGATGGGAGATGTGTGCTGAAAGTAGATAAAGTAACAAATGTGATAGTCTCCCAATATCTCAGTGTTGAAAACCATAATACCCAAAAGTAGAGAGTATGTGGGAAATTGTCGGCCATGGAGTCAGAGAGAAGAGTGTATGTGGGGATAGTGGGGACATCTGTGTTGGGAAATGTCTACTGGTGGAGGGATGGGTGTTTGATAATTGTATTACTGAAACTTAAACACGAAAGCTTTGTAACTATATCTTACGGTGATTCACAAATTAAAAAAATCTATGAGGATACTTGAGCTTCTCATTGTACTTACATAATTTGCTAAGTAAATACACTATATTTTTCATATTGAGAGATTAAGATATCAATGACCTTGAGTTAACCGAAGGGTTTTTGTATTTTATTGTACAAATAAATAGGGGAAAGTGAGATTTTTTTCACTTTTATTAAATCATCAATCATTTACTAAAAGACCAATGTGAGTAAGTAATAGAACAGGAAAAATAGTTAAAACATGATCCCTACAAAAAGGAGCCAAAGTCTTAGGGAAATAAAGTATCAGCACCATATTCTAAATGTTGAAGAAGGAATAATTAAAAGTGCTATAGAAGAAGAGGAATGACAGCAAGATAGTGATGATAATTATGGAAATTTCATGGGTGAGATAGCTAGTTAGCCTTGAAAGACAAGTTTATCTGATGAAAGATTAATGAGCACTCTGGGGAGAGTAAATAGCATAGATAAGTAACCTGGATTCAGGATAAAATGCAAAGTGGTTTGGAAATACTGAAGGGCCCATTGTGGCTGGATTCAGGCCTGGTGGAGGAGTGAAAGAGGAAGTTATAAGGTAGGATGGGATTCCCCAACAAAATGCCTGGATAGAAGTCCTGCTTGGTTTGAGATACCATAATGTAGAGAGTGAAACCATCAATGACATCTCAGCAGGAACGTGAGTTAATCATTTCTATTTTGAAAAGTAAACTCTGGGGACAAGTGTTAGTCCTTGTTAGATTGGAAGAGAACTGATTAGAAACAAACAAAAAACATGTCAAAGACTGAATGCAGAGATAATCTTGCGTGGTGATGTCCATATGCCAGCTTAAAAGTAAGCTTGATTATATTTAAGGGGCTTCCTGGCAAGCTAACCATGGTGTATTCAATATGCCAAAAACAGTAACAATGTCTCATGATGAGAGACGTTACTGGTGCCCGCTCGAACAAATCGATGAGCAAACGGGATGACAGTGATCATATTTACCAAGACAAATTATGACTACTTAAAAACCAAACACTCAATGGTATAACAATTTTATTAACTCTGAATCTTATAGTAATGAAATAAAAAGTAAGGAATACAAAGCCACTGACTTTGAGAGAAGAGCAGTTTAGGAGTAGGAATTAAAACAATCTGTTGTGAGTCAGCAGGAAAGACAAGAGTGAGAAGCTCACCATAACTTTGGAATTCCTGCTTTGAGCTTCTGAGTTTATCATAAATAGATCACTGAAACTAAAATTAGGAAAGTAAAATGTCAGAGGAAGTCAGGAAAAAATAAAAATGATTAAACTCAATGAGCAAGAGAATGTAAAGGAAAGAGAATCAGAAATTTTGTAAACCAAGTTCTCCAAAGCCTGTTATAGGTTACGTAGTGTTAAATATTGTGATAAGGGGTTGGAGTGATAGTATTGAGGGTAGACTGTTTGCCTTGCTCATGCCCTACCTGGGTTTGATCCTGGGTACCCCATATAATCCCTGAACTCAGAACTGGTAGTAAGCCCTGAGCACGGCCAGTTGTGTCTCAAAAACCAAAACAAACACAGTATCACCGTGTTAATTAAAACAACAATTACAAAGACAGCCTGCAAGTTTATGCATAGATATTGGAATCTTGGAACCAGATGACAAGAGAAGCTGTGTAAGTAGAAGACAGAAGCCATGGTGATCAAAAGACATAAGCTTCAATCACTGCCCCAGTGATTACTCACTTCTCTGAGCTTCAGTTTCTACATCTAACGCTTGAAATAAAAACCTCTATGTGGTGGGCACATAAGGATGAATGAGATAATGGATGTTAATGCATTCAAAAACAACAAAGCTCCTCAATAATAAGGGGTACTATTATGATGGTCTCATCACAACCAAAGTTAATAGCACTTGGAAAAAATGCACCCTAGCTTCCAATTATTCTGTCAAAATAGTTATTGGACATATATGTGCCAGTCAACTACTTTATGCAACTTTATGCTCTGGAGGACAATCAAGGACCTTTTTATAGTGAGAAAATCAAAAAGTACAATTTATTAAGTTCACCGTGATTTTCCTAAGGAAAAAATTGTGTTAAGAATCTAAACAGGCATTACTCCTCTGGAGAAGCCTGGACTCAGTCTTGACCATGTGTCTCTCATACTTTCACTCCTCTCACACTTTTCTAAGTAGATTTCTTTCAGAAAACCATTTTTGCTATTACAAACCACTAGCAAACCAATAAAAGTGAATATTCAAATTTAAATAAAATCTAAATATCAGATTCAGTCATTCTGGTTTATATATGCATTGGTTGAGGAATGAAGAAAAATTACATTAAAAACTATCTCTAAAAAAGTGAAAAAAAAAAAAGTTCTGCCAAGAGACAATACACCCAATACACAATTGAACAAAAATCAGAACAACTAGAACTGGAAAAGGAGAAAATTATTTGTATGGGAAACTAGAAGAAATGAGTTCTAAACCTTCAGAAAATTGTAAGTTTTCAAAAATTATTATTACTATAGGGGCCAAGGAGATAGTAAAGCACTTAATGCACTTGTCTTCTAGCTAGCTTTCCCTTGCTTGGTTCAATCCCTGGCATGGCATGTGGTCCCCAGAAAACTACAGGAGTCTCCCCTAAGCACAGAACCAACATAGTCCCTGAGCTCCATGGGTTATTGACCACCCTTCTACTGCCCCAAAATTATTATTAAAATTGTATAAAAGGACTAAAATTACTGAAGATATTCACACTTAAGACTGGAAAAAGTGGGGGGAAATAACATGATTTTCTAAGACTACAGGACATCATACTCCTCTAGATAAGTCTATATAAAATAAGTTGTTTCCATACTAATGTAAAAAATATTAGCTCCTGGGTATATACCCCATGCTAAATAATTGTTTATCTCTACCCGTGCACTTTTGATTAATGAGTAACAGTTCAAGTTTCAGTCTTTCATATGAATTAATTTCATTTTACACCACTTCATTGGAAATACCCTTAAAAATGGAGAATATCATGTTAAGCAAAGTAAGTCAGAGAGAGGAAAAATACCAAATGACCTCACTCATCTGTGAAATATAGTGAGACCAAACAAGAGAGAAGACAGAATCAAACAGATTTCACCCTTGACTTGGGGTGAGGATGGTGGGAAAGGGGATGGTAACTAGACTACAGATGGCATCAGAACCATGGTGGAGGGTCATAGGCACTTTGGTGGTGATGGCGTACAGTAACTTTGGACATCAGTACCATTTTGGCCTTATATAGCCTTTTAACACAAACTATAATAAACTTTGTGTTATGGAACAGTAAGTTTAAAGTGTGAAAAACTTGGAAGATTGTGATCCTCACTCTTGGTAGGTAAAATAGTAGGCTAAATACCACCCAAAGCAACACCTCTGCTTTAGACACCAGAGTGCTTAAATCACTCTCCTGGGGAGATCCAGGCCTACACATGAGTGGGCAACCAGACGTGAAAGTTTATAATGATTTATTTAATTACGCGATAAAGGTGAGAACACATTATCAGCAGCTTCAAATAAAATAATTTTTCTTCCTTTATTAGGATAATAGGCTATAGGCCAAAAAAAAAGCACCGGTGTTACCCTGAAGCTAAAGTGACTGGCCTTTCAGGTAATAAAACAAGAAGATTTCTTAAACAATAATAAAAGGATTATTGAATTTCATCTTCAGAATTTGTATCTAAGTTTTACTTGGTTTATAAATACAGAACAATCATACCAGGGGAAGGTATGAAAAATAAAATCACTAAACACTGGGCCAACCAGGTTCAAGTCCTGGCATCTTGAATGGTCCCTGAGCCCACCAGGAGTGATTTCTGACTGCACAGTCAAGATAACCCTTGAGCACTGATGGAAAAGAAAACAGAAGAAAATAAATGAAAAAAAATTACTGAACATATTTAAATGCCTAAAAACAGTGCTAAGTGTTCTCTTGCTATCAAAATTACTAATAATTATAGCAACAAATTATAGAAAGGAATTTATAAATTAAAGAGAATCCTGAAAAGAATTCTCTGCTATCTAAAAGCTTAGTGACAAATATTGTTTTATTTTAATAAAAAAATTTACATTCCTTAGGTAGAAAACTATGCTATATTTCAATGATAAGTTTCAAGCAACTATTTAAGAAAAAGAGAAGTTTGTTTGATTCTTTAATACCTGCTGCTCAAATAAGTAATGTTAAACACTGCTGGAAGCTTGATCATAAATTATGAGAACAAGAGGGAATGGAAGAAACACCTTCTTTTATTTCCCTTTCATTCTGAGGATTTGATAATTACTGTAAGAATGTGAATGCTACAGCTGCATATAAATGGCTTTTTTCTTTTTATATTATTCTACTAATTATATTTAAATTCAATATGGGATCTTTTGTTTGTCAAATGCTCATCCTCTCTTCAAGATTTTCTATATTTTAATTAAGAATATATTTATGGCTTATAGATTTTTGTAACCCTAGTAAAAATTCAGATACTTCTCCAGCATGCAAATTTAGATGATGTGAAAATGTCAATGTGAAATCTTGGTTCTGTCTCTAGAATATATGAGACACTAATATTTTGGGGGATCTTTGGCACAAAAATTTAAAAGCATATACAATTACAAATGAGAGATATCACAAACTTGAACAAATTTGAAAAAAGCAATTTCTGTCCTCTATATGATTAGAATATTAACTGTAAAAATTAATGAGGACCAATTATTAATAGGATAATAAAAGAGTTCAATGTGCTTAAATAAACTATATTTTGTTCTTTTCAAGACACCTATGGAACTTTCAAATTTTCCTGACTATTTAGATAAGGCTAATAATATATGCAAATTATCTATCCTCTTCTCAACTACTTCTATTACAGTACGCCCTTAGAATAATGTTTCAAAGTCCTGATCATAGCTTATAAAACATGACAAGGCCATACACCATGACTGGAGAATTTTATTCAGAGTCTTGTTTGAGTTCCTGCTTCAATGTTTTCATAAGGTTCTCCAGAAAATTCCTAATGTCTAGCTGTGAGTGACAGCTATTGAGCTAGGACATTAGAGAGTATGTGATTTGCCCTCAAGGAGTTCACAATCCAGCAAAAGACAGAAACTATACAGTTTCTAGTATAAAATTTCTCCCACTACTACCACTACAACAATATTTTATAAGAGAAAGAAGCTTTATTCATGCCAGTTTTTGTCATGTGCATCAGCTCTAGGGATGAAAATATGATCTCCATTTTTCAAAGAGTAAAGGCTCTTTGGCAGATACTTGTTATACAACTACCCTGAGTCAGCATGTAAGGCATTAGGGACCTAACCAGACCAAGTGAAGATTAGAGTCCAGAGATGTCATCAAATGGCCTAAAGCCCACTTGACAAAGCATTTTCAGAAAGGTCCACCCACCAGTCATCCAGTTCTGCCTTCCAGAAACACACAGGCATGTAATTTTTTCTCACTTGTGCTTCCAAAAATTTACCTCACCTGTTTGTGCTCTTAAGAAGTACCTAGAAGTTCTTGAGAGAATAATAATACTACTATACATCCTCTTTAATGCAACCTCTAAGTCAGCTACTAACATCAATCATTCTTGAAGATGATTATTTAGCCAGACAGACTAAAGAACCCATATCCTCTAACACTCTTCATAGAAGCAACTTCAGAACTATCATTTCCACTGATTTTTAAAGCTCTCTTCAAAAGTTACTGTCTGTACATGAATATAAATGGTGAATAAGGTATATGACCTTTTTTGAAGCTCTTTGTGAACTTGACCTTCAGCTTTTTTGACCCTGGATAGACATAGCTATGGAGCATTCATATTGGAGAGGAATTATTTATTATTTTATAACACATACTTGTGATTTAAATAGCATTTTTTGAGAATTTATTATGGGCTAGAAGTTTCTATGCTGCTGTCAGATACTCGCTGAATATTTACAATGACCTTTTTGTTTTTTTTTGTTTTTTTTTTCTTTTTGGGTCACACCCAGCGATGCTCAGGGGTTACTCCTGGCTTTGCACTCAGGAATTACTCCTGGCGGTGCTTGGGGGACCATATGGGATGCTGGGGATCAAACCCGGGTCGGCCGCGTGCAAGGCAAATGCCCTACCCGCTGTGCTATCGCTCCGGCCCCTACAATGACCTTTTGGAGGAATACATTGTAAATTCCCATTTTATTGGTGAATAAACTGAGGTGTAACGAGGTTATATGAATAGTCACTTGCACAAGATGATGTAGGCAGAAGTCAGACAAGAAGTTGTGGAGAAGAAGTAGTTGGGGTGGGGGGGAACAGTTAGAACAGAGAAGGGGTCACTATGATAATGATAACTGGAAATGATCACTCTGAATAAGAACTGAAAGTAAGTATAATGGTATACATGATAAACTTTATGTCATAGCATTGCAAAACATAGTGCCTAAAAGGAAAAAATAAAAGAGGGAGAGAGAAATAGGGATGGGGGACTTGGGGAGTAAAGGGAGGGAACCTGGAATCGTTGGTATAGGGATGGGTATTGAAACATTGTATGACTGAAACCCAATCAAGGACAACTTTGGATTGTTGTAAACAGTGACAAAAGTACTAAGCAATAGTATTTGGGAAAACATAATTTCATAACATTATGATTGACTGAATGTCTTTGCTTCATAGAACTGCTGGTTAGAAATATATATATGTATGTATATATACTTACATATAATCACATATATTTATGAATACCAATCTTTGTGGTATTTTTCCCATTGCACATAGAAAATAGCTTTAATTTGGCTTCCTTGCAGAACTGTCCAGTTAATTTCTTGGTAATTTAAAGTCTAAAACTGTTTTAACCCAAATTACTACCAAGAAGTTTTCTTGTCAGAGTAGTGGACAATTTAGCACAGTCTGTGACTGACATTGTCAAGTCAAATAGTTTAATAGCTTAACTTTCAGAAAGGCCTAGAATATATGTGATGGTGTAACCTTTTTTCTCTGACTTTGAAATTGTCCTTCTGTCCTACCTTGTCTGACAGCCCCCCTGTTAAAATCTCTCACTTGAATGATTTACATTTGTTTTTGGAACAGGAAGGCAAGTCTGTGGTACCAGCAGCCTTGATCCCTTATTGGTAATGAATTACATGCATAACACAAAGTCAGAACCTCCCCGCCATCCATCTGCTAAAGATAGCTTAAGGTTTGGTGAATTCCAAACTTAAATAGTAAATGTTTTAGAAAACTTCTCATTATACCTCAGGAAAAAGGAAAACTTTACAGCCATTAACCCGTTACTCATAATTTTCCCCCCTCTTTTTTGTCCCAATTAACTTTGAGAAAAGGAAAATAAAATAAAATGCTTTTATACAAGATTTCAAACCTGACTTCGGCCAACTTTTACACCAGAGTAAGGGAACTTGAAAATGAGGTCAAACTAAGATACAGATATCTCGCGAGTGTTCTAGGAATGCATATTTGTGTAATTTGTAGATATTTATCCTAGAGACAAAAAAATATACAAAACCCTGTAATAAGGAGATGGTGTAAACATGTAAAGAAAATTTTAATTTTATTATATTTTTTAATCAATGTTAATATTAACTATTATTAACTATATCAATATATTATCACAAAAGTTTTTAAAAAGGTAGATCTCTTCAAAACTGTCCATGAAAGAATGGATGACTCTGTAGCTCCATGAATTCTCTTTTCTAATATTTCTTCAGATGGTCCACAAAAGAATCAGGCACATTTTCAACAGTTCTAAATTATACAGCAAGAAAGTTACCCTTATTAATCTATCTTTCTATTTTCCTCGTAATAAGGACAAGGGTTCACTTCTTTAACTCTTTCTATTAATTCTTGTTAATAACAAGAAGGGTCATAGTCATTGGGAATCAATGCAGCTTAGCTAGAATTAATAGTACTATTCATTTCTATGATTTGTATCTTAACTGAATGACCTCACGATTAATGGATGTGATAGTGGCTTTTCAATTCTGGTAGTGATAGCAAGTATCCTTCTCAAGAAAAATTTACTTAAATAAAAAGATCCTAATCAAGAAAGAATTAAAGTAATTAACTATAAGATCCAACTCAGATGCAGCCGTGGAAGTATCAATGCTTTCTCTGAGGCACTGTGATTTAGTGTTATTAAAGATAGGGGTTCAAACATACAAGGTTCCAACACCACACCCTCCCCCAGAACATTCACTCTCTCAAGGTTTACTCCCAACCACCATCCATTTCCCTAGCATTGGTAAGCTCAGATCTATATACCAGTTTCAGATTCTATTTGACGATTTGTTTTTCCAGTATGGTTTCTTCATAGCACAGATGTGGAACAGATTATTCTGTATCTACACCTCTCCCCTGGCTTCAGCATATATTCTATAGTTCCATCCACATAGTGGCAAATTGCATGATTTCATCATTTTTTTATACTCAAGAATTTTTCACTAAGTGCCACAGTTCTTTATCCAGTCATCTGTTCTTGGACCCTTAGGCTGTTTCCAGATTTTAGTTATTATAAATATGTTCAATGAACATATAAATGCATATTTTCCAAATAGATTGGAATCTTTCTGGAATAGAAAACAAGAAGTACAATCACTGGGTGAGATGGAAGTTCATCTCCTAGTTTTTTGGGAAGTGTCCATAATGTTTTGCAAAGATGTTGAATCAGTTGGTGTTGCCAACAACAATGAACAAGGTTTACTTTTATACCACATAGAAGAAAATTATTTTTGGTGTGGAAGCAGGAAAAATATCCCACTTGTTAATTTTTTTTCCTCTGTGATGTATGCAGTCTCATGGTTTGACTGATATATCATTGTTTTTCTGATCTTCATTTTCATGATGATAAGGGATAGAGAAATTTTCTTTCACAGGTGCATACAGCTATTTGTGTGTCATTTTGGATAAAGTTTTAATGACCAAAGCAAGTCATAGAGTCATTTTCCAAAGGTGCCTGTAGGGGACACTGCAAGTGAAGTGTCAAAAGACTGTGAGGAACTGTGCATTCCTCCATTCCTCGTGATGGGTGGGAAGAAAATTAATAGCCAGGAACAACATTACAATTTAACACAGAACTATTCAGGCTGAGGACATGTTGATCATAATTAAAATTTGCCCAGCTGGGTGCTACTCCAGACATCAATACTTCCAATTAAAATGACACTGAGATATGACTCTGTCATGTCCCCATGTAATTTAAAAAAGCACAGAGAAAATAAATAGAAGAGCGATCAAGGAAGTTGGGTTATGACAAATGTTAATAAGAGACAACTGAAAAATTTACAGCATTAAAATAGATTTTGCTTTTAGGCTCTCCCCCCATCCCATTTGTTTTCCTCCTATGTAGTCTAGAGGCTGCCAGCCATATCAGAAAAAGAACATAGAAATACTCTAGGAACATCTGCTACCCGGAAAGAATCACTTTCTACTCTGTTTCTCTCTGAGAACCTTTCCAGCTCAATTACTCTTTGAACTGAAATAAAAGGTGTAAAAAAAATTTCTTGGTTGAATATGGAGAAGGAAGGAGGGAGAAATCATTTCTACTATATGTATAATCTAAAGTTAATATAATCTGTACATTAATTAATGATTATTATATGTAGTAGACTGCTCAATTACTCTTTAGAAGATGACAACTCAGATTAGACATTATTGAAATGGGAAGTGGGAAGTGAGGAAAAACATTCACCTAGTTATAGCAGAAGTATTGTAAAAGAAAGATATTGCTTATGTCAAACTCTACTACACAAGGGAGGAATTTACTATACTATGCTCCTTAAAACCACTTTGATATAGTAAAAAGAGAAGAAGCTTTAAGATTGAATTCCCAGATAGTTCAATTACTAGGCTTGCAATTATTTTTCTATTTTTTCAGCCAAACCTGGTGTTGTTTAGCACTTACTCCTAGTTTTGAGCTCAGTAATCACTCCTGGTGGTGTATAGGAAGGAATACAAGTGTAAGGATTCAAACCAGAGCTAGCATCATGCAAGGCAAATGCCTTACCCCTGTACTATCTACCTGTCTCCTTTCTAGCAATTTTGAGTAAATTTCAAAATCATAATGATGGAAAGTGTTCTTATGTAAAACGTGGATAAACATGTCACTGTCATCACTGTCATTGTCCTGTTGTTCATTGATTTCCTGAGCGGGCACCAGTAACGTCTTCATCTGTCCCTGTGTAGCCCAATAGAGTCTGCTCGCTCCTGGAACACGAAAAGCACATTGTTGTTACTGTTTTTGGCATATCAAATATGTCACAGGTATTTTTCTCTGCTGTGTAGAGAAAAATAAATAAATGAATAAATAAAGATAAAGAGGTCATGCGACCACAAACGTGGCCACATGATCCAGGAAAAAAATGTATCAGTCTCTTCTGGGAGCTTTGTTTTATAGTCTCTGGATCTTGGTTAATGATGAGATTACATGGCATGGGGGGGATAAAAATTATCATCTATAAATTGTAAAATTTTGATCCAAAATAATCATTCCTCAAAATACTAGAAAGAGATCTCCCATTTGACTCAGCAATACCACTTCAAAGAATATACCCTGGGGGTCCAAAACACACAGCAGAAACACCATCTACATTTCTATGTTCACTTCAGCACTATTCACAATAGCCAGAATCTGGAAACAATCCAAGTGCCTGAGAACAGACAACTGGATAAGGAAACTATAGTGCATCTACAAAATAGAATACTTATATAGCTGTCAGGAAAAATGAAGTCATGAAATATGATTACAAATGGACAGAGAATATCATGTCTCAAAGGAAAGGGACAGATATAGAATGACTGCATTCATTTGAGGGGCAGTTTGTGGGTGTGGCTGCCAAGCTACTGAAAAATAGGGCCTGGGTGGAGGAGGCCCAGGCCCCATCCAAGCAGGCTTGGAGATCTCAGCCCCTTGGAGATCTCACACCTGGGTCCCTCTGATGGTTCCTTCATGCTTGAGGCTCATCTAAACGTGTGGAAAGGGGCCTTGAGCATGGCTGTGGCTGGGTTCCAGAGGTCTTTGACTTTTGGGGCTCTGCTCAGGGTGGGGAGGGAAACTCAACCCACCACACGCTGACAGGCCCCTGGGAAGACAGCCCATGTAAAGATGGTGCAGGGGCAAGAGACAGGAATAGTTCATAATGATTCATTTTTCCTTTTGTTCCTTCCCCACTTTTACCTTTTTTCTCTTTCTCTCTTCTTCCCTCCTTCCATTCATCTGTCCTCCTTTCATTTAAGTCATACAACAAGGTTCACAATAGACATTACTGCTGCCCCCTGGTGCCATGTAATCCTATCAACAGCCAAGATCCAGAGACTATAAAACAATGCTCCTGGAAGCTAGACCTTTTATAGTCTAGTTCTCCCTCTCAGAGAACCTGGCAAGGTACCGAGAGCATCCTGCCTGCATGGAAGAGCCTGGCAAGCTCTTTGTGGCATATTTGATATGCCAAATACAGTAACAATGATGGGTCTCATTCCCCTTACCCTGCAAAAACCTCCAATGCAGCACTGCTGGGAAGAACGAGTTAAGAGAGGCTGCTAAAACCTCAGGGCTAGGACAAATGGAGATGTTACTGGTTCCCACTTGAGCAAATCGATGATCAATGAGATGGCAGTGATACAGTGATACAGTAATTCCTGTCTTATAGCTTTTTTAAAAAAAAACACTTGTGTTATCTTATTAGATATCAAAAACACAGATTTCTGGGCAAGTATCTCAAAGAATTATAGTGCATGCTCTGTATTTCGAAGCGCAGAGTTCATCCCCTTAGGACCACATGGTCAGAGTAACACCAGAACAGACCCTGAACACCAGTGGATGTGATGAAAAAAACCAAAGCTAGCCAAAACAAAATAAAGCTCAAGTAAATATAGGTTTCTGGTACAAGAATGTAGCCTAGTAGTAGAGCACCTGCCTTTCAAGTTTGCTCCCAGGCACCATATCATGGGCCTAGAGCAAATCTTTCCTTGCGGTGTTACTGTCTGTGACCCAAATATCACCACAAATGTACACAATTTGCAGCACACCTCAACCACTTATGTACAACCAGTGTCACTAGAGTTTGTGGACCCTGGTCACTGCAATAAGAAGAATAAAGGGTTAAGAGAGAGAAAACTGATTTCCCAGATTTCCCAGAAAGCAAAGTGTGGTTATTATTTTTTTGGTTATTTATTATGTGTAATCATATAGTTTGGTTATGAAACAAATGAATTGTGGCTAGTACAATTATGAAAATTAAGATGGCATGGGTTTTTTTCATGTGTAGGACTCTTCTTTCTCCTATTTTAACTTGAAAAAGCATGGTCATTTTTTTCTAGATCTCATTTGTACACCTTGCTCTGATTGACAGAAATATTGTGTTGATCCTCCTTTCAACATAAAAACAAGACACATAACAAGGAGAGAAAAATTTTATTTTCCAAGAAGCATCCCAGAACAGTGAACTGAAACCTGACAGTGGGTAAAGGCCAAGGAGTGATTTATAACTTGAAAACTATTGAAAGAGTAATGTGCTTAGTGGCATAAGCTAAAATAATGTTATAATGCTTCAGATCTGTAAAGTTCAACAATTTAGGTGAAGGAAAAGCATGTTGTACTAGATATGCAGACAGTACTCAGTTATCTGGAAGTACAATGCACCTTATGCAAGCAGAAAGGGCTTTGCTAGTCAAAGAAATGGGTAAATTACATTTTCCCAGAGACTGGAGGTGTTATATGACCTGTGAAAAGAGTCACAGTTGAGCAAAGAAGTTTGGGGAAAATAGACAGTGAAACTTGTGTTCTGCTTCTAGGAGCTCAGAAAGCTCAAAGGCCACGAGGAATAAAAACACCAAAAACACTCTTGTTCCCCATTGACACTAATGAATTTAAATCAATTGAATTCTCCAGGTCTCCAGAAGTGGTCTAAAATAAATATTTGAAATCTTCTATTCCACTCGGCTATTCACCAGGATCCACATGGACTTTTAATATGAAACAAAAAAAGATGTCATTTTTTCATACTTCCATTGGGGCCTATATCCACATGCATACACAACATGTTTGTTCAGAGATGTGATGAAGAACTTGAACTTGGGTGTGGTTTAAGAGTCTCAGCTTCTCTTTTTCCACCTATCGAATTTGTAAAAGCCTTTATCTCTCCAAGCCTTCATTTTGTTTTCTGTTATTTTTTTGAGGGTTGGGGGTTTGGGGGAGTTGGGAGTTAGGCCTCATTTGGCAATGCTCAAGAATTATTCCTGGCTCTGTACATAGGGCACATTCCCTGAAAAGTTTGAGAGATCATATGCAGAGTCAGGTCAGCTGCATGCAAGGCCAATAATTTGCTCCATGTATTGTCTCTCTGGCTCCTTCAAGTTAACATTTTAGTTTCTTAATTTCTATAATTATAAAAATGCTCATATCTTCTTCATTGAATTGCAATTACTATATGTGAAAATAAATTTAAAATGCTTCAACAGTAATAAAATAATAGCACTGTCATCCCGCTGTTCATCAATTTGCTCGAGCAGGCACCAATAATGTCTCCATTGTGAGACTTGTTACTGTTTTTGGCATCATATCAAATACGCCATGGGCAGCTTGCCAGGCTCTGCCATGTGGGCGGGATAGTCTTGCTAGCATGCCAGAGGATGTAGGAATCAAAACCGAGTCAGCTGCATGCAAGGCAAATGCAAGGCAAATGCCCTACCTGATGTGCTATCGCTCCAGCCCTGACAAAATAATACATTATCATATAATTTTATCACATTTATTCAGTTCCTAGAACTATTTCTTTAAAGCCTACATCACTATGCGAAAATATTCTGCTTCTACAATTTTTTTACCAACATGGCTCTCTATATTAGGAACATGAGTATAAATCAAAAAGTAGCATAGACATATATAGTTTTATTCAAGTTTATGCTAGTAGTCAATATTGAAACAACAGGTTTGATACTTATATTCTGGACTCAATTTTATTGTTACCTCCCAGATTACTTTCCTTTACCTTTGGTTTCATTTCTAAAGCTATAACTTTTTTCAAATATAGAGAAAGAGATTATTTATAATAGAGAAAATAAAACGAGACACACATATAATTCATCTATAGGCACTTTTCCTTATAGTTTTCTAACTGGAAGGATTAACTAATATCAGCAAGTGGAAAGAAAGTAAATTTGTGAGGAATGTTTTCTGAATGCTTTGGTAGATTTAGACCAATATACTCAGTTATAAACACACATCTTGTTTGTCTGTTCCTTCCCACTTAATGTATAAATTATCCTCTATAGTGACAATTATGTACAAAAAACAATTTGCTATGTATTTTCTACTTATTGTTTATTTTCATAATATCCAGGGTAAAGATGCTACTAATACTTAAAAAAAATAAACGAGAAAAGGTAAGCTCAGAGAAGTTTAATCATAGGTTCAAGTGAAACAGCAATGAGAGGAGAGCCCTACAATTAAACCTTCTATGTCCTCAAAAATACAATCTCTGCATCAGGAGCCTTCAGGCACTGGGTTTATAGCATGCACTCTGCTCTATTCTACTAGATTCTGGCAATAGCAGGACAAGAAAGAACTGGCAACTGTCCTTAAGGAGTTCCTAGCCTATTCTAGGAGAAAAACACTTAAGATAATGTTAGAGGTAGGGGGAGGGTGAGAAAGGAGGGGGTATACCCGGGATATTGGTGGTGGGGAATGTGCACTGGTGGAGGGATGGGTGCTTGGTCATTGTGAGATTGTAGCCCAAACATGAAAGCTTGTAACTATTTCACAGTGAGGGATACAATAAAATTTAAAAAATTTAAAAAAATAATAATGTCAGTGTACTGGGGCAAATGATGTGCAGACTGTGAGCTACCAAGGATACCAGGAGTGTGTAGGAAATTATCTCAGAAAGGGGTAATATTGGACTTAAGCCAGCAGGGCAATAAGATGTACGAATGAAACTATTTAAAATGACTAAAACCAAAAAATGTGAAAAGAGGTGTTTGGCTACATCTCTATATAGTTGATATATAGAATTAAGAGTACCAGAAAGCAAGAGATGACACTGGAGAAGTGGCCAAATAAATACCAGACACAAGAATCTCAGTTGCCACAGAAGAATGCTGCTCCTTTACTCAAGGTAATGCTATAATTATATTTAAAATTTGGGTACATTATTCTGAAATTTTTCTTTTGGAGAGTGGGATACACCCAGTGGTGGTTGACGGTTGACTCCTGGCTCCATGCTTACGGATCACTTCTCGTGGTACTCGGGGACCATATGTGGTGCCGGGGATTCGAACCAGGATTAACTATGTGGATAGCAAGCACAGTGCCTGCTGTACTCTCTATCTGTCGAGGCAGTAATCTTTGTGAGATTACCTTTTTACTGGCCTTTGGAATGTGGTCAAGCTGCTGCACAGTGCTTTACTTCAATTCTGCATAAAATCAAAAGATCATGCATAAAGTTAACTGAGATGGTGTAGAAAACTACAGGTATAAATACCTGGAAACCATGCTCCCTCATTAACTGCTAGCTATTATTTACATTATGTGTATGAAGGTTGAAAATGGCAATCAAGTTCTACTCAGCATCATATACTTTAGATGACACAGCCAAAGACACAGCCAAAGAAGGGTTGTTGGTTAAATGTCATCAGTAGCTGCATCTGCATTCAGAAAGGTTCACCCTCTGTGTATCCCAATATAATAGATAAAAGGGAAGAAATCTATCTAAAATGCACAATAATATATCTTATCTCTTAACAAATAGCTGAATGCTTCTAATACTGTTGCACTACTTTTTGAAGTCAAGATGACGTACCCCAACAATCTCTGCTCCCAGAGCAAACCTTAATTCACTGCTACTGTTTAGGGCATCATCTTTATAATTTCATTTATCTGTACCAGAAAAGTTCTTGGATTTTGAGTAATTTAACATGTTTCCTTATCTTTGCATCGCTAAGTCTAGAAAAATGTGTGCCGTGCAATCTTTCATTAGTGACAGTTTAATAGGTATAGAGAATTCACCTGTTAATTGAAATTCAAGTGAAGGAGAATAGGAAAACTAAATCTATTCTTCTAGGGTCTGCCCCAAACTGTCACAGGAGAGTCTGTTGAGCAAAAGAGTATTAATAGTAATTTGACTGACTTCTTATAAAATTATGGAGTCAAGGTCTGAAAGAAAAATCATCATCCAGTTTTTTGACTGAGGCTGTGAAATTTTGTATTTAATTAGAGAGAAGCCATCGAGTCCTTCTACAAAACCTTTCCTTCTACATGGCATTTAACCTATTGTGTGCACTTCTAGTATTCATGGAAAAGCTTTTAGGGAAACTATAAGGTTCCTATAATTGTACAAAATTTGATCCTCTAATTTTATATTATTCTGTATTAAGCCAGAAAGACAAATGCACATTTGTGTGTATATATATTTAAAGTAGGATCCTAAGAATTCCAAAGTGGTTTACCTATAATTTTATTGATTTTCCCTCCCCTTTCTACAAAGACAGTTTTGAGGCCAGGATATAGCTCAGAGGTCAGGATGCATATGTTGCACAGGGTAGGGGACCTGGGTCCAATCCCAGTAGCACATGGCCTTGGTTTTCAGCATTTCTAGATGTGGCCCTGGTGGGCCCTAGACACAGCTGGGGACAAGCACTGCAACCATTGTTCATAACACTTGACAATCATAGTTAGGAATGACCCCCTGATCAACTGAACACTGCTTGGGAGAACCCACCTCCCCTGTACTGCACTCCTGCCCCCTTCCCCCTCAATAAAAGATAGATTCTTGCCATTCCTAGATAGCCCTGGAAATGTCTGCTCCTAAAAGTTAAATGTCACTGTGAAAAAATTGAGTAGAATATCACTAAGTTTGTGCAGAATTCCCCATTAAACAATGCCTAAAGTGTCTGAAAACAGAAACACTATTTCAGATCTAATTTGTCTGTTCCGTCTTTCTAGACAAAGCTTGCACAGAACATTGATTCATCTGTGAGTTAAGCCTGACTGCTTTGTTCTGGCAAATGTTTTCATGTAAGAAAAAGAATACTTCCATTAATAGAACTTGTCTCTATTTGGACATCTACTTTCTCTACCTTTCCTGCAAGGTATCTTGTCTGCTCCACCCTCTCCTTTAGAATATCTTTCTGATCAAAATAGGTCTCTTAAAAGTTACTAACACTGGTCCCTACAGGCCAAGTTAGAGATTCTACCAAATCTTATTTAACATTTTTCAGTCACATAGCCATTTATTATTGAATTGACAAACAAAATTACCACTTTAAAAACAAACTGGAGATTGGATGTAGATAATTCAAATTTTTATTGATCTACCATTAGCTAATTTTTTTCAGGTTGACAAACTGTGTGAAAATAATAGTACTTAAAGTGGATATTAAAGTAAAATCTTAGGCAAAAAAATCAACAAGATATAAAACTGATATAAATAAATCAATGTGCTTTATGATGAAGAATTGACCATAGTAGTAATAAAATGTCATAGCCAACTCGAAACATTCCTGGCATTAGTTAACAAAGCTGGCTTCCCTCAAGTTCTAATCATTTTGTCTGCTTAAGTTGAAAAGATTTTAATGATGACTGGGCCTTTGGTCATAATCATATAAGTCATAGACAAATACATTGGCTTCTGTATACATTTGATAAGTGTCAAATTTTATGAAATAAATTTCAGTAGTTTAGTAATCCTTAAGAAATCCTCTAGGAGCTGGAGCGATAGCACAGCGGGTATAGTGTTTGCCTTGCATGCGCGATTCCCAGCATCCCATATGGTCTCCCGAGCACAACTAGAAGTGATTCCTGAGAGCATGAGCCAGCAGTCACCCCTGTGCATCTCCGGTGTGACCCAAAATGAAAAAAAAAAAAAAGAAATCTTCTACTGTGATAATTTCCAAGGCCTTCTTTCTATGCAATTGAAGACAATAACCAATGATAATGGTTTCATTCTTGTATAGAGTGAAGCATAAGTGATATTTAAGACATATCTGTAGACTGTGTGCTCTAAACTGTGCACACTGGAGTCTTTGAAGAAGGATGAAGACTTAGAGAAAAACAGAGTGGGTTTATTTTCTCTCTAGCAAGAACAATTCTGTGTTTATTAGATCTACGCTAAAAATTCTCAGGTGATTTTCATTCATCTGGTGCTGGGATTCTTCATAGAATCACAATCCCTCTTACTAATAAATGCTCTGAAACAAACATGAACTCTAAACTTAACCGTCAAAATAAAATTAAATTTTGATAATATGTAACTCCATATGTAACAGACAGGGGATAGAAACCCATGAATCAAAATAAAGTAATTAGATGTTTGTCCATGATAAATTTAAATTTAAGTGAAACACAGCAGTATTCAATTGAGGTATTTCGACACTTTCCTTATATATCTTTTAAAAGAAGACATAAATATGCACATTATCTACCTCTATCTATTTAGCTGCCTAATTGTAGTAATGAATTATAATGTACTAACTAGGGCCAGAGCAATAGCACAGTGGGTAGGGCATTTGCCTTGCATGCAGCTGACCCAGGTTTGATTCCTCTGCCAATCTTGGAGAGCCTGGCAAGCTCCCCGTGGCGTATTCAATATATCAAAAGCAGTAACAAGTCTCACAGTGGAGATGTTACTGGTGCCCACTCGAGCAAATCCATGAGCAATGGGATGATAGTGACAGTGATACAGAACTAGAATTGGAGGCTATGGATATTTTTGTATATCAAAGCCACAAACATTAGCAGCATTACCCTCAGGAATGTGAAGTTTCAAGATAAAGTCACAGCGCTGACTTTGTACTCTAGGCAGATACCATTCTTTTAAAATTTTATTTTAAAATAACATTTGATTTATAATGATGTTAATGGTAGGATTTTATGCACACAAAAGACAAACACCACACCTTCCAGAGATCCTTCCAGAAATGGGATGCCAGCAGAGGCTGAGAATTCCATGTCATTCTGTTTTTGTTTTTTTTTTAAATTTTGGGGGTGAGGGAGTCCATACCCAGCTGTTCTCAGGTCTTACTCCTGGCTCTGCACTCAGGGACCACTCTCGGCAGTGCTCAGGGCATTGAATCTAGGTTAGTCTCTAGCAAGGCTCTACCTGCTGTACTATCTCATGGGTCCCAACGTCATTATAAACCCATTTAATTCTCATATCATTTAACATAAGTTGTATCACATCTGACTATGTGGCCCAAAACACTCAGATACTGTCACTTCAATACACTGGCCAAGTCACATAGAGCTTGTAAGTGTAGGAATTTTAAGTTAAAAATCTGATGGGAATTCTTGACTTATTTTAATTTTTTTATTATTATACTGCACAGAGAACAACTGCTGGTGGAATTCCTGAAAAAATAAAGTATACTTTTTTCACAGTAAAGTGATCTGTAACATTTATGGAAAATGCAATGTATATTAAAACTATGTAACAAACGCTATCTGTCCTATATACAGTGGGGTTGGGCACTAGGTTCTGCTTTCACATTTCCTTAAATATCTTGGGAATAATCAGACCCAGTATATATGAATCGAGCCAAATTGTCACCGTCTACAAGCATCCTTTACACTGCAGGAGACTTTACATCCTTGCTACCACATAACACCAGTGCCCATCTACTGGCTGTGAAAACTGAAACTACCTTCAAATACTTCCACCTGTGATGGAGGTTATCCACCTGTTCATCACTGTTATCCAAAGTCGATTACCTGGTTTTCCGGGAACACCTTATTATTTCCAGAATTCAGTACAGAGCTACTCTGTTTTTAGCCTACTGCATGCACCAGAGTTCCGAGCAAGATTTTGCTTGGAAAATTTAAAAGCTTTTTGCTACTTAAAAAAAAAAAAAGTGGAACAATAGTTCTGAATGAGGAATCATTCTTCATCTCCTTTTCAATAGGGATAATGGAAATACCTGTGTGCAGTCAGACCCTGTGCTCTGCTTCTATCTTCCTTCTCTCCAGGTGAGCACTCTGCTAATGCCCTAATCACCTGTCACAACAAAGAGTTGGAGTGACAGACTGTTGGCAGGCACAGCACTTAGCTCCTGATGTTGCTAACTGTGTTTTTGTGTTGATTGATGTCCACTGGGTATATGTGTCACTCCAGGCCTGCACACTCTTTAAGAATGGAGCTATTTGAGTACCCTATATGGTCCACTGGACCACTGCTGACATTTAGCAATTCTGGGATATACCCTGCCAATAGGCTTTCAGCTAGAGGGCACTAAATTGCACTTGAAGCAAAAACAAATCTGTTCTTGCAAATAGAGCTCAGGATTAGAGCTCAGGAGACATAGTTCTCTGTAACAAATTAGTGGTGTGGCCTTGAGCAAATCACTGGCCTTCTCTGGGCTTCAATCTGTGTGTATAATGCTGTATTTCAGGATTCCCAGAGTCCCTTTCATCTCTAAGCCCCTCCACAACTATGATTCTCACAGTCAATGACAGCTAGAAAGATAATCTGTATGAAATTCCAAACCAAGGTTAGCTATACCAGCAGATGGAGATGAGAAAGAAATACTTTTCTAGGGTTATAGCCTACATTTTTGCATGCAAGCAAGTTTCTAGGGGCATTTTGCCATTTTAAAAGAATCAGCAGGAAATAGAAGCTCAAGGAATGAATGGAGAGAATGGTATGAATAATAGCAGTAATAATATTCTTTAATGAAAATGTGTTTCAGAATGAGTCTTTTTGGGGGAGTCTGTTGTCCACTGTTCAATGCATCCTCCTTGTTCCTTTTCTCCTTACACCAGAAAATAACTTGTATGTATGAAGCTGTTTCAGGATTTTTTAAGTAGTGAATGAATGAAGGAGGAGGCAAAAATTAGTGCAGGAGGGAATATAAATGAATATAAATGTTCAAAGTCTCTGCTAACCTCAGTTTCCTGATCAAATCCTTAAGTGACCAAATTCATAGCTACCCCTTTAAGAATCATAGGGAGGTTTGAAAACCATCAGATTGTATCTTTCCTAATATTTCTTCCATTCCAAAGTATTATTTCACATACTTAACCAAGTCTTGTAATAGTCAACACCATTCAGGGCTAGGCATTGATTGTAAATTATGACCAAGACATCACATCTAGCTTGCATAGCTTTGTCTAATTATCTATCACTTCACTCATCACTTTGCATCCTGTTGCTCATCTATTTGCTCGAGTGGGCACCAGTAATGTATCCAATCATCACAAGAGTTCAAGATGTCACTCTGTCTAATGTTCATTGATTTAAAGAAGGCCTTTGATTCTGTTGAGACTGAAGCGGTCATCGAAGTCCTAGGCAAACAGGGCATTCAAACTCAGTACATCAGGATCCTCCGTGAGCTGTATTACGGATTCACCACCAGAATCTCACCATTCTACATGGAAGTGATCATAGACATAAAGAGAGGGGTTTGGCAGGGTGATACCATTTCACTGAAACTCTTTAGTGCCCCCCTCAAGAACATCATGCAACGACTGGAATGGGAAGGAATGGGAGTGATGATAGACCATCGGCAACTACACCACTTCCACTTTGCTGGTGACATCGTTCTAATAACACCAAACATTAGCCAAGTGGCACAAATGCTGGCCAGTTTTGACCATGAGTGTGGAAAGGATGGACTGTAGCTGAATCTCACGAAGACAATGTTCATGAGAAACGGACTAGTTCCTGACGTTCCTTTTGCTCTCGACAGAACTAATATCTCTGAATGCAGCAGTTATCTGTACCTAGGTCGAGAACTCAATATGACAAACGACTTGGTGCCACAGCTGCACAGGAGGAAGAGAGCAACGTGGAACACCTTCAAGAGCATCGAATAAGTTGTTAAGAGGATGAAGAATCTCTGGCTCTGGGCACATCTTTTCTACTCCACCATTCTTCCTGCACTAACATATGTCTCAGAGACCTGGGCCCTTTAAAAACAGGATGAGAATGCTAAAGATTCTTCTTCTTAAAGAAGAATCCAAAGATCTATGCTTAGAGTATCATGTTTTACTCAAGTGTAAGAGGGAATATGACAATTCTCCATTGATAATTGAGAATTATTTGCCAAGGCTTCAAAAATCAGATAGGCCAGACATGTAATATGATTTGGAGACGACTGCTCAACTAGAGCTGTTACCGACTGGATTCCATGGGAAGTCAAAAGAATGTCTGGCTACCCACCTACAAGATGGCTGGACTTCTTTTTCAAGACCCTGAATGAACCATTTGATGCTCTTTGTGTTCCTGGAGCAAGCAAATGCCATTGGGCTACACTATCAGGGGACAGTGATGAATGGAGACATTTAATTATCTAGTAAAATATTTTCTGATTATTAAATATTATTTTCCATTCCATCCTAGAACAACTCTTTAAAATAATTTTATTTATACACATTTCTTTGCTAAAATGCAAGTGAATGGAAGGATCCCTAGGTAGTCATAGTTCTCCATATAAATTATTAAACTGGTATCTGCTTATGGTCTCCTTCAACTAGTTTTGTGTGATCCAATCACTAGTAGAACATGCCAACCAATACTGAACTTCAGATTTTTCAAGTTATATTCAAGGTGAATGCTCATTTGGTAGGTCCCATAGCCACTGACTCCACAGCCATGTTCAATAATCCTATTTTATAATGGGGCCCATTGGGGTCTATATTTTGTGTGAATATTTTCAGAGGCTACAAAGCCTCTGACTAATTTGGAGAGAGTTAAAATGCCTCAAATAAAGCCCAGTGATCCAGAGACAGAGCTAAGCAAATATATTTTGGCCTTCAAAGAAAAAAAACAACTTCAAATAAATGTCATCACTATTTTCCAGAGTTTCCCAAGCTGGTCCTGAGTTGTTAATCTCTAATTTCTTTCTTTCTTTCTTTTTTTTTTGAGCTACTGAAATATCCCTAGAATGTGTGTTTAGGCTCAAATTAGATAATGTTGAAGAAACAATATGTGCTTGGAGATATATTGGGACTCATTGAAAAAGTAATCTCTTTCTGTGTGCCAGTTATAGGACAAGGCTGTCTAAAAATATAACTATAACATCTGAGATACTTTCTAGCAAGAGTTGGAGTAGAGAATAACTATTCCTATAACTATGATTGTGTGAGTTTATCCTGTAAGAGCAGAAATAAATACATATGGTGGTGTTCACATCTAGTTCTTAAAGGCTACAGTTTCTATCTCGTTTACTGAAATACTCAATTTTGTATCCCTAGATTCCATGGAATAAATTGGGTACATTAAGGCCCTCATGGGACAAGGAAGCCCAGGTCATACAGAAAGCTACAATCTCAATTGAAATCTGCTGTATGTCTTTGCAGCTCAGATGCCAGACAAGTGAGAAATGAAGCCTTCAAATATTTCCAGGCTCACCCATTCAATAAACATCATTCAGTCTTTAGAGGATTCCTAGTTTAAGTCTCAGATACCAAGGAACAGAAAAAGAACATGCCCGTTTGCCTAAGACTTTGATTCAAAAGAGATGGGGACATATAAATGTCTTTGCTCAAATTATATAAATCTATCTGATGAATCAAATACAAAACCCATTGTTTTCAATGTTATGGCTTCCAGATCCAAATCAAAAAGCCTTCTTAACCACAGATAGAATGCTAAGTCTGAGAAAAAAAACAATGGATGACTCTCACTTAACTTCCACAAAACCTGCTGAAATAGGGCATTGCATTAATAGCTGTTTGGGCTAAGCTAAGGAGCAAGCACTGATTATTAGTAATCATAATATGTTAAGTAAATTTCTTCCTATAAAAGAATTTTAAAATTCTAAGTAGAATATAGCAATTTCTACTGCCTTCAAGTTATAGTCATTTGTTTTTTGCCTATTATGGTTCTCTAATATTTAATTCTAATTATATGAATCTACACTTTGAATAGTCCCATGGTGTGATTTAATAAAATTCACTCATCCATACCAATATTTCCATCCTATTATTAGTCTTTTAAACTCTGCAGGCTTAGGTAACAGATAAAAGCAATCTATAGCAGCAATTAGCAGTCTAGAAAGACACCCCCTACTTCTTTAGTTTATTCTCAGCTTACTGTTTTTGCTCCTGGCTCTGTTTTGCTGGTTTCCTTACTTTTCCCTACCTTCTACACTTTTTCTCTGCCATGCAACAGGAGCTCTTTCTTAGTTGTCTGAGCTTTACTTTTCAACTGACATCCAGTGAACCACACCAGTTGATTAACTTCCAGATTAGTATTGTAATAAAAGAAGCTGGTATCTTCAAATTGTCTTCCATGAGCTTCTGAGTTCTATCTTAAGCAAGATGATGAAATTCTTTGTACCTATATCTTCAAACACAAAATGGTATTATTACTGACCTCTGAAGAAAATTGGGATAATTAAGTGAGCCTTCAGTTAAAAGTTCCACAAGACAGAAACTAGTTTATAGTGAAAACAATAATGAGCATCAATTATCTTCTACTCACTCCAACCCAACAACATTGGTGGGGTTAGGGATACAGGCTAGAACCAGTAAAAACTGTTCTTAAGCTGTTCTGAATAGCATTGTTTTCTTCATCAAGCAATATGTTCTATGTCACAGAAAGATATGGCATTAAATATATGAAGTTAAGAACAAAAAGAACTATATTTCTTAAGTTTGGAACTATCCAAAATCTTCATTAAAATAGACTCTTTTGATTGTCAATGGGAAAAAAAATAAGCTCTTTGTTTAGTTTGTATTTAGGCCACGCCTGGCATTGCTGAGGGGTTACTCCTAGCGCAGGAGTCACCACTGGCAGTGCTCAAGGGATGCCAAGGATGGAATCTAGGTCAGCTGTGTGCAAAGTAAGCATTTTACCTACTGTACTGTGTCTACAGCTCTTAAGCTATTAAAAAAAAGCTGGACTGATAAACACTGGATATTACTTTTATGTGGTATTTGGAGTAACTGAATGAGAAAATGCAATGGTTTAAAGGGGAATGCTTTGATCCCAAAGTATAGGGAAGAGGAAAGAAAGATAGCCCAGTGGAGAGGGGCAGGGAAGAGAGACAAATGAGAAGCAATAGATATAAGAGTCAATGTACATTGGTGATATAAAGGAATGGCAGAGATAAATATCCAAACAATAGAGCTAAATATCTAGGGATTCTGAACTCATGAGGTTTAAACTTTAAGGAACGAATTTTAAAAGGTGCCTGTTGAGATAGAGGGTTGGAGGGGTGGGTAGGACAGGGAACCTGGGAACACAGGGGAAAGAAAGTTGACACTGGTGGTGAGATTGGTGATGAAACATTGTCAGTATAAAACCCAACCATGAATAACTTTGCAAATTATGGTGCCTCGACAAAATTTGAAAAAAAAAAGTCAAGAAGTGATTTTTAAAAAACAAAAAAAATCTGGACTCTCAGTGCTAGAGAGATAGTATATAGATAGACAGGCACATACTTGCCTTGTATGTGGCCAACCCAATTTGAATCCCTGGCATCCCAGATGGCCCCTTGTGTCCACCAGGTATGAGCCCTGAGCACTCACCAGATATGCCCTCCTACCTCTCCAAAAAAGCTGGACTGTCACAAAGGCAAAACACTGAGTTGACAGTGGATAGTGACGTGACGATTCCAGGAATTGTTCACATCATATATATCAACTATAAGATAATTCCTGAGAAATTGTTTGATGCCAGATCTTGCGCCTTGTTAATTAAATATGCAGTTCCTAATTTATTATTCATATCAACATTTTGAAGACAAAAAATATTCTCATTTTTCATATGGGAAAACAAGACTTATAGATGTTATCCCCATGTTAATGAATGGTGAGACTTCTGCCACTGATGCAGTCTTTATTCACCCAACAACTCAACTTCCCATAGCTCTGAGTGCTTCTCCTAACAAGTTAAGTGATTTTATTCTCTCTAAAAGAATGAATGAACTCTAAGTTGTTTTTGTGTTTCAGAAGTGATTGTTATCAATTATAAAATTATTAATAGTATTTCCCACCTATCTCTAATTTCTACCTAAGAATGTTGATAAAAACACGAATTCAACTAAGAAATAGGAACATTTATGCTGGAAGGTCAGTGATTCTGGTAAAAATTACATGCATGTGTTAAGTACATAATACAGATGTAGACTTCATATTTCACTATCTGTTAATAGTTCTTTCTTGGAAGTTATATGATGTTAATGACAATATGAGGAGATTATGGGCATTTGCCCTCTCAAGTGATATATCTACTTGACATACTTGTCTTAGACTAATACATGATATAGTTTTATGTACATCTGACTGACGTGTAATCTATGGAGGAAAACGTATACCATTTCATATCTCTCACCAAATTTCATAAACAGAAAACTAGAATTTGGGGCTGTATGGTTTTTAATAACTACAAGTCTACATCCACACAACTGAGGACCAAATCATCCATGTCAGCAGTCAAGTTCATTGTCATAAAATGGACTCCAGGCCAGAGTAGCTTCATCCAAGCTACTTTAATTCTTGTCAGGATAAAATTAAAATTAAAAACCCTAAAGTACTCCATAACTTTGTGAACCAGTCGCGCTCCAAAAATGGAATCTTAAGAAGATCCCTAATATCCCATGGCTGTTTCTTTTTGTTGTCTCTCTCTGGCCATTTCTTTAAATATCTCACAGGGATAATTATATAAGTTTTAAGCCTCTAGTTAAAACTGCTCTACTCTCAGCAAAAAGGCTCTAGATTGGGGAAACAAACAGCTGAATATAAGTATAAGCTCCACTATTACCTAGTATCTATAGCATCTTTTCTTTGGCTTATTTATAATTGCAACTATTGGGAATTTTATGGCATTTAACATAAAATATGACACAAAATAGTTTCCAGTCCTTAAAATATGCTAATGATATTGTGCTACAGTAATGTAATAAGGAATAAGTATTTATTTAATGGAAAATATTAAGTGATAAAGTTTAATGGAATATTTAAAATTTCCTTCTTAAAATCTATAAATAGCCTAGCTCTCCATTTGAGGTAGAAGTATCTATCTAAAACCAAGGCTTATATTATTGTTAGAATATTGCAGGTATTTATACCATCTGTGTGAACATCCATTTCAGTAACCAAAGATAAAACTCCTGTGTACTTCTGTAGCTTAAATAAGTGCTCACATCTATGAGATACTAGCAGGGGTTGTTGTTAAGACATATATCAAAAGTTCTATGTTCTGATTTGGTTTTACTGGTCCCTGTGTGTATATGCTTTGTTAAAATCTCCATTATGTATCTTAATTATTCATTATAATGTACAACAATATATAATAAATATATTATATACTGGAAAAATATAAATAAAACCAAGGCTTAGGTTGCTTTATAATACATTATTAAGTTTGAAACATTGCTCAATTTTCTAATCTTTCCTACAAATTCTTACATATTCTGTTAAGCATTACATTACTATTGTCAGTATTTTGATTACTCCATATTCAGCTTCATATTGGTTTCTCATTTTTCACTAAATATTGTATTGTAAAAATAGTTTCCCAATAATTTTGGAAACTTTTAAATCATGATTGTCAATGGTAGTATATAATTTATATAAATATTCCTTTATTATTAAACATAACATTGTTTACATTTTTCACTGTTATAAATGGTACTGTGATTATTATTCTTGCAAATAAATCTTTATCTGCATCCTCATTCTATCCACAGGATAGAATTCTATAAGCAGACAAAGCTATATTTTAAAGGCTCTTTACACACATTATTGAATTGCTTTCTAGAAAGATTATACCAATTTATACACCCACCAGCTGTGTATAAAAGATGGTTTCACCATTCTCAGACTGTCATTAAGATATTTCCTGCTAAATTTTCAACCTCTCCATCTCTCAGAGCTCTTACAACAAAAATCTAAAAATATATTTAAGTATTTACCTCCTACAAAATAATAATTTTTACCTAGTTTCACTCACTGGGTTCCATCCTGTACTTCTGTTCACAGTCAGGTTTCATGGGGAGTGGTTCGTCTTCAACAACTACTTAGTTTGCATCACCTACTCTTCCTACTGTCATCTTAATTGGGCTCCCATCTCTCCATTAGTAAATGCTACCAATGACCTCCTAACTATACTGTCAGCAAATTCTTCTTCTCATTTATCAGACATTAAAGTATATAATACCATTAGCTTCTTCTGGAAATTCTCAGCTCCCTCTGTTTATGAGACACAATTTTCTTCTATTTTACCTCATTACTCTTCAACCATTACTTTCCAAGGTTATTATGTAAGTCATGTTCTCTTCCTCTAGCTTATTTTAAAAAATGACGATTATAATAACATATACCTAATAATCCCAAAATTTTACCTATAGTCAAACTCTAGTCAAACTTTGAGCATAAATTATATCAAAAAATATATAACCAACTGCCTTGTACTATTCCTTTGGGGGATATCTTTGGCAACTTAAAGTCCACTGGTCTGAAATTTAACTTATTTTAAAATTATATTTAATTGCAAAATTTTATTGTGGTTTAGGTAACGTGGTTGCAATAGTGTTAATATTGATGGTTCTGAAGTGCAAACTCACCACCACCAACATACCCAAGACCTTCTGTCCCTCTCCTTCAACCAAGTCTCCTGCAAAAGAGTATCAACTCTTTTGGTGTAGGGGACCACTATCCATGCCATTGTTTAAGAAATCTAAGTGGATCATAATCTAATCACTATTCTTAAAAAAAAGTCAATAAAGGTTAGAATATTCAGCCCTACACAAATGACTGTCTCAGATATACTTCAATCTTATTTAACCTACAATTTTGTTCATTTCCATCGCATGTGAAATTTTTCCTATGTCAAACATCTTCAACATTATGGAAAATCAAAATATGCCTCAAATATCTATCACTTCCATTTTCACCCATATCACGTTCCACCCACAGAATACAAGGTATGCCAACCTATCCCAAAAGAACTACTAAACCTTTGGAATCGGCCCCATGGAAAATTCCAAAATAAGACCTCCCAATTTTTAAGCTAGAATCTTTTTCCCCTTGAGACTTTAATTAAACAGTGTGTAGTTGCTGCTGCCACATCTGTGCTTTGGTGGCCGAGAGACTCCTCCCATCCTCCCCAAGCCTGTCTCGCAGAGAGACAGAGAGAAGTTGAACAACCTGATTGTGAAAATGGCCCAGTTAATGCAGAGCTGCTACCATACTCACAGAATATCTGAGGGGGTCATATGTGTAGGACTGCATGTCCGTGTAATTTACAGAGGTAAAACATTCTAGCAGAGACAATTTTCAGGGGGAGATAATCTTGAAGAGAACCTCTGTCTTCCAGGGATATCTATATTGCTTTTCTCTTTTCTTCTAGTTGTGTGTGTGTATATGTATAATATATATACATACATATTAAACAATTAAATCAAACTGCTAGTCAAATAATTAATTCTATTTCTTACGAATACTTGCAGTCATTTGGATAAACACAGTAAGAGATAAAGATCCCAAAACTTAGTTCTCTGGGCACTGAGAGCTAGCAAGGCTTTGACTGTAAATCCCAGACTTAGTCCTCAGGACAGTTCAACTTGCCCTTCCCCATGGGGCTTCTATCTCTTAAGTCATAACAGCTTGCATCAAGATCATGCGTTTATGCTTCCTAGAATGTCATATTTTGATGCCGGGGTAGCTTTGCCACACTCTCCCAAGGGCCATCCCTATCCCACCGCAGGAGTTTCATGAGGGTTTTAGAAACTATAGCAATTGAAGTCTGAGTCAAGTAATTATGACCAAGTAATTATGCCCAGGAGTAGATATATTTCAGAGCTAATAAACTCCCAAATATTAGGAGCATAGCATTAAGGTCTTTCTGTGTTTAAGCAAAGAGCATTCCTCTATAGTAAAATATGAGAAGACTATAGGGGAAATAAAAAAAAAGCAAGTAATTCACTGAAAGTGCAAAATCCATAATTCCAGATACTTTTGGCTTATAAGTAACCAAGATTGACTTGGGGAACTGTGATAATGAGCTCTAAAACACAAAGGAAAGGTAAAAGATTAATTCCGGGGATTAGGGATGCTCACAAGAGCACAGTAAACTTTGCTGGGAGGAGAAAACAGGGCAATTCACTGATGAAGCCAAAAAGACATAGGGTTAATATCCAACATTTGTATATCTCTTATTCAACATAGAATGCTTCACAAAATTGATATACATATTTTTCTTCCAACAAATTTGCAGTCCATTAAGGAAAGTACCATTTTTCTTGTTTGTTGTAACTTTAGTATAGAGAATTTATCAAGAAATTACATAATTTATCCTAGTCTTTGGAAGTCATTATAACAGATTAAAAATACATCTTAAAAATAATGTATGGGGTTGAGACTATAGATCACGTCTTGCACATGTATTAATCACCCACAATAAACACACATACACACACACACACCACCTTGATGACAAGATAATATACATAGAAAACTCTAGAGTAAGATTTCTTCTAAACCACAAATAATTACTAAAAAATAATGTTTTTCTTTTAACTGTAGGATAAAAAATACACAAGAATCAAAAGTGATTTTATAAATCAACTATAAGTTCGGAAAAAGAAAAATTAAATAAACAATCCAACTAGCAATTATTTCAAGAAAGATAAAATATCCAATACCCACAAGTGTACCTATCAAAGGATATGAAATCACTAGGTACTATAAACACACTATAAGGCCTCCAAGTAATAGAAAGACATTCTGTGTTTAAAAAATAGAAAAATAAACATTATTAGAAGTACCGATATTATATAGCACAATCTACATATTTAAAAAATACCCTATTAATATGCCATTGTCATTTCATAAGGAATAAGGAATTTTATAAGGAATTTCATAAGGAATTTTGATCCTTAAAGATTCAAAATAATCCTGAAAGAAAGAAAGAAAAATAGAGGCACCATGCTCCTCTATTTTTAACATAGATATATTAAATATATCTATCATATAAATATATATCATATAAATATATAATAATAAAATATATTATTATGCAATAGTAATTGAAAAACTATGGTACTGGAACATATAGATGCACAAATTCACCCCCCCCAAAGAATGCTTAGAATAATGATAGAATCAATATTGCTAGAATGTTAAAATCTTATTGGCAGTAATCCCGAAGAGAAATATTTGGCTGTGTTTTACAAGGTCTCAAAGGAAAAAAATTAATTTCTAAAACTTTATCTAAAGACTGTCAATAAATGTTCTAATCTGAAGACCATCAATGATCAATGTGCTTCGTAAACTAGCAAAGTGTCTGATTGTTCTTTGATCCTCATCAGTAAGAAGCTATTCAGGATGATGAAAATGTATTCTAAAGATAGATTCACAGAATTCTATTAAAAAAGCAAAAATATTTATAGTATTTCACTTTATAAGATGTGATAACAATTTATATTCACTGGGAGGGTCCAATTAGGAATGTCTAGTTTACAGAGTAACAGTTTTAGTAATTGTATGGACAGAATGTTAATGTAGTTTTAGAAATAGCTATTATTGTTTTCACTTTTCTACTATGATAGCTTGCACACTGCTGATCCTGATTTGATCCCTAGCATTACTTGTGGTTTCCTCTTACACCCTATCACTGCCAGGAGTTATCACAGAAAACCAGGAGTAAACCCTGACTACTGATGGGTATGACCCTAAACTAAAATAAATAAATAACATGATATATTTCAAATATGTGAAATATTTTGGGCTGGAGTGATAGCACAGTGATAGGGAGTTTGCCTTCCATGTGGCCGACCCAGGTTTGGTTCCTCTGCCCCTCATGGCAAGAGCAGCAAGCTACTGAGAGTATCTCACTCACACGGCAGAGCCTGGCAAGCTACCCATGGTGTATTTGATATGCCAAAAACAGTAACAAGTCTCACAATGGAGAAGTTACTGGTGCCCGCTCGAGCAAATCAATGAGCAGTGGGATGACAGTGAGCTAGATTTTCTACAATAGAAATGCATGGCATTTCTTAACCCCAAAGATAATACTTTCTAATCTGAATAAGATAAAAACAAAAAATTCCTTTCACTTCTATCACTGTATCATTGTATCACTGTCATCCCATTGTTCATTGATTTGCTCGTGCGGGAACCAGTAACATCTCCATTCATCCCAGCCCTGAGATTTTAGCAGTCTCTCCTTACTTAACTTTCCCAATGATTGGAGGCTCTTTGAGGGTCAGGGGAACGAGACCTGTTTTTGTTATTGTACTTGGCATATTCAATCCACCACGGGGAGCTTGCCAGGCTCTTCTGTGTGGGTGAGTTACTCTCGGTAGCCAAGCTATCCGAGAGGGACGGAGAATGTATATCAGAGAATACAAGAAAGTATGTTAAGACCAAGTAAGTATGTTTAACATACTTTTACTTCCATAATTAAGAAAATCCATTTCATGAATGTCATGTCTTTCTTTCACTTTGTGCAAACATGTTCCTACAATATGACATTGAAATCACTCATCTAGCTTCAGTCTTAGATAGTACACAGAGCAATAGTATTGAGGGAAAAGAAAAAGGAAAAGACAACCATCTTTCTATTTACATGGAATAGTAAGAAGTGTGACCAATTAACATGTGAGGACCTCAAATTATCAATGTTCTTAGCCAAACTCATTCTATTTGAACTAGTGGTCTTGCCTTTTCTGAGGTAAACTCTGCAACAAGGTCTAGGTTGGTACTGCCAAGAATACTGTGCCTGAGCTCCCGTGCACCATTAGAGATTGGCTATTTACAGTTGTGTGCTGAGCACACATTTATTTATCTATAAGAACAAGAGATGCTTGTACTGAATCTACCAGATAACCAAATGCATTATAACTCCTCAAATATATGCAAGCTAACCCAATATGCTTATATTTGACAATGATATCTAATTCACAATCATGAAATCCCGTTGACCATTGAGTAGCTCGAGCAGTCTCAGTAACCTCTACATTTGTGCTATCCCTGAGATTTTAGAAGCCTCCAACGATGCCACATTGGAGGCTCTTTCAGGGTCAGGGGAATGAGACTCAGCTGGTTACTGGCTTTGGTATATAGATACACCATGGGACGCTTGTGAGGCTGTCCCATGTGGGCAGGAAGCTCTCAGTAGCTTGCGAGTTTCTCCCAGAGGGAAAAGTAGGTTATAGATATCACGCGGCAGCAAAGCGGCCGCGCGCTTCTGGGAGCTTGCTTTTAAGTCTCTGGGTGTTGGCCGTTGATGGGATTACACACAGCTGGGTTCCTCTGTTGGTACCTTCATGCGTGAGGCCAGTCTGAATGTGTAGAGAGGGAACTTGAGCATGGATGTGGCTAGGTTCCGGTGGTCTTTGGCCACTGGGACCTCTGCTCGGGGCAGGGAGGGAAGCTGGAGCCCATCCCCTCCGAGGGGCCCTGGGGAAGACAGCCAGGCATGTGGGCAAGAAACTTTCTGATATCTAATTACTTTCTTAAATTAACTGAGTGCTGTATACAAGTGGATTAGCCAGAAACAGATATCAGTGGCAGCGCACTTTTCCTGTGTGAGATCAACTAACTAACTAACTAACTAACTAACTAACTAACTAACTAACTCTCTCTATTTCTCTCTTTCTCATGACAGAAGATTTGTGGTTCATGTTTTCTCTAAACACATTAATAGATATTTACAAAATAGGTAATTTTCTGAAGAACCAAATAGGTGAATTTGAAGACAGAAGAAATATGAGATCAAGGTTTAGTGAAGGAAAGCAAAACTACACTCTGAAAAATCAACTGGGGTCAATGATGGTGCTGGAAACGATCTTAGTAGTAGGATGTGTGAGGTAAGATGAAAGATATTTGACAATCAAGTAGCTTCAAACATCTGTTAAAACACAACATTCTCTATAAACTGTGAACTAAATATAGGTAGCACCTATAATTTCTGTTCTTCGTAAGTTTCACAGATCTCTAAGAGTAAATGTGGTTGTCAGGGTAAACGTCTTTAACATTTTGTTGTGTAAATGATAAATGGGAGTTACAGACTTTAGGAAGATGAAACTGATGGGGCTGAGAAAGGCAATTGGAACCTACTAATTTCTTTGTCCTTAAATTCCAGAGCCTTTCTCCCACCTCATCATTCACAATGATGTGACTCTGCAGTGTTGGATACTAATCATTTATCCCTTGTCACACAAATTCTTCATGATCAAAGATCATTAATAAACATGTCACATTCTCTCTGTTCCTGGCACTAAAAATGTTCTTTATTCTAGTCATGCTTACCTTTGAAAAACTAAAAGTCTTCTAAAGGTGACTACTAAATATCATTTCCCCTTTCCTAGTTCTGAGTTCTAAATATTCTGTTAGTGGGGATTCACAGAGAGATAGTGCAACAGATAGGTAGGACACTTGTCTTACATGCAGCCAACACTTGCATGCTGCCAAAAATTTGATCTTTGGTAAGCCCACATGGTTTACCAAGTCCTGACAGGAGGGATCCTTTAGAGCAGTCAAGGGTAACCCCTGAGAAATAGCAGGGGTATCTATCAAATAAAAGATAATTAATATTGTATTATTCTCCATATTGTGAGATAGTCAATGCGATATAATAAGAGGCTGATAAAAGATGGTAGGGTGTCTTGCTATAAATGATCATGAATAGGCATTCTTCAGAAATTTTAGAAGGGAGAAAATCTACCATAAAGTTTATTTATTTGAAGAACAAATGTATGAAAAATGTAGAATGCCATACACAGAACTTAAAACATTGAAGTTGAAGTGATTGTTTTATTGGTAAAATTTAGGAAAATGCAATAGCAAGAAATGGTCTGCAGAGCAGAATTCCAGTCTCCAGAGACAGCAATTCATTTTTTAATGTCTTACTTCTCTTATCTATGATTACAGAATCAATTTGGCCCCTTCCTCCTTCCCTGAGCTTTGTCACCTCTGCTCATGGCACTGACTTGCAATAGCAGATAATGCTTAAGGCAATGTTCAAGGGTCAGTTTTTCTGCTCCATGATCAATGCATATTAGGTATTTTCAAATATATAAAAAGAACACACTCCATTCTCAGGCCTTCCTTTCTTTTATTCTCAGGTGCAATGTAATTTAATAACTATATTTGTTACTGGTCTTTGTTAATGGTCTATTCCTTCTCCTATACTTTCTAATATATAGGATTGATATTTCAACTTAAAAAATTAAAGTCAGTGTGCTTTCTTCCCATTTACTGAAATCTACTGATTTTCTTCCTCATCATATTCTACAGCCTCTACGTCTATTTCTTAGTGAACCTGTTAATGCATTAGATTTCCACATTTAAGATTTTCATATGCACTCAAGCACCTACCATTCACATATAAAGAATGGTTTTATTCATTATTTCCAGCTTAGTGTTCTCCATCTAGAGCTTAGTTTTATCTTGCACTTCTGTCGCTAGGTTTCAGACTCTCTATGGCGGCCTGTGTTCCATGAACTGATCTTGTAAGACTATAATATGATGAAGCAGGGAACATCTGTTTAATTTTCTTTTGACTCAGTCATTAACACTGATATAACCAACATAACACTAAGCAAAGTAGAGAAGAATTAACAATTCATAACCAACTTTTAACTGTATTTAGGCACAGAAGGAGTGTCACACTGTTTAACTTTGAAAAAATATACTGATGTGCTATATTTGTGTTTAATTTTGTGGCAGGCAGGTAAAAGGCATAAGGAAAGTATGTGTTCAAGCAAATAATATAAACTGTATACCTGTATTTAATGGCAAGTGTTCAGTAAATCTAAAACATTATGTATTTGGAGATAAAATATTTTTTTCAGTATTGAGATAAAACTTATATGAACAAGAAAAAAGGCAGAATAAGATATTTTTTCCTTTTAGAGACTTTATTCTTATTCCCCCCTCCACCATTTCTTTTCTTTGGAAATAAAGTATTGCAGTTCAGATAGAGAAGGGAACACCAAGTAGAGGATGTCGGGAGTACCCATTCAGGTTGGAAGATGCGAGCTGAAAGTAGACTATAGACCGAACATGAAGGCCACTCAATACCTCTATTGCAAAGTACAACACCCAAAAGGAGAGAAAACAAAAGGAAATGCCCTGCTGCAGAGGCAGGGTGGGGTGGTGGGGGATGGGGTGGGGTGGTGGGAGGGATACTGGGATCATTGGTGGAGGAGAATGGGCACTGGTGGAGGGATGGGTAAACAATCACTGTATGAGTGAAATGCAAACATGAAAGTTCATAAGTTTGTAACTGTACATCACAGTGATTCTCTAATAAAAATTTAAAAAGAAAATAAAGTATAATTGACAGAGCAAATTGTGTCAACAGATAACTGAAATATAGTCTTAAGACTGTAATTTCTGACTAATAAGTGCAAAATTCTCAAAACTCAAAAAGTTCTCAAAAGTAGAGTGGGCTATAGGGAGCATCCAGGGGCTAGGAGACTGAGGGTGCCCTCGAAGTGATACACAGGGTGGCAGTAGAAATTATAAAGCTAAAGTTGCAGTCGAAAAATATAAGCCACGATTACTTGAGAGGACAAAAGATGGGGTGTGAGTATGTGTGTGTGTTGGGGGATATATACACTATATTTTTCCCACTTCTTTATTTTAGCTTATTTTTCTTTGTTGGTCATAGGCAACTAAGCAGGGACTACTCCTGCCTAGGTGCTCAAGACTCATTTGCCACAATGCTCAGCGTAGTGAGTAGTATCTGGAATCGATGCTTATTCTAGTACCATGGGTCCCAAAAAATCACCAGGTGTGACTCTGGTAACCCCCAGCACTGCCAGAGTTGCATGGACCCCAATCCAGTACTGTTTCACCCAGCACCAAGAGCATACTTTTTACATTATACTATTACTTCAGTTTTTCTTAGTTTTGACAGATAGTTCTGTAAACCACGTAACCATGTCCTGGCTGTCCTATAATGCTAATGTGTTGTTGAAAAAGGAGACTTTAGGGACTGAAGTGGAAAAAATTACAGGGATTAAGGTGGTTGCTTTGCATGCTGTCAACAATAAATTCCATGCTTGTTATCAAGCAGATATGTGGAAAACAGCAGAGAGTCTCTTGCCCGCATGCCTGGCTGTCTTCCCCGGGGCCCCTCAGAGGGGATGGGCTCCGGCTTCCCTCCCCACCCCGAGCAGAGCTCCTGGCAGCCGAAGACCACTGGAGCCTGGCTGCAGCCATGCTCGAGGCCCCTCTCCACACGTTTGGACGGGCCTCATGCATGAAGGTGCTGGCAGAAGAACCCAGCTGTGTGTGATCCCATCAATGGCCTACATCCAGAGAGAGACTTGAAAGCAAGCTCTCAGAAGAGAGTGATGCAGAGAGTCTCTTGCCTGCATGCCTGGCTGTCTTCCCTGGGCCCCTCAGAGGGGATGGGCTCCAGCTTCCCTCCCCACCCCGAGCAGAGCTCCTGGCGGCTGAAGACCACCGGAACCTAGCTAAAGCCATCCTCTCCACACATTAGAAACAAAAGAACATTGGTACAGTCCTTCTGTGTCTGTCCCTCTCTTTGACTCATTTCACTTAGCATGATACTCTCCATGGCTCTCCATTTATAAGCAAATTTCATGACTTCATCTCTCCTAACAGCTGCATAGTATTCCATTGTGTACCTGTACCAGAGTTTCGTTAACCAGGAAATTTCTGTTCATTTCTTTTCCCCATTTTTGATGGGGTTGGGGGACTTTTTTTTTTTGTCTGCACTCATTTATGGAGTATAGAATAACATCACATGAGGCTGACACCCAAGGACAGTAGATACAAGGGCCAGGAGGATTGCCCCATTGCTGGAAGACTGCTTTATGAGCAGAGGGGAGAAGGCAGCTGGAATAGAGAAGGGATCACTAAGAAAATGATGGCTGGAAGAATCAGTCGGATGGGAGATGTGTGCTGAAAGTAGATAATGGACCAAACATGATGACCTCTCAGTGTCTGTGTTGCAAGCCATAATGCCCCAAAGTAGAGAGAGAGTATGGGGAATATTGTCTGCCAAGAAGACAGGGGGAGGGTGGGAAAGGGGGCTCTACCGGGGATATTGGTGGTGGGTAATGTGCACTGGTGGAGGGATGAGTGCTTGATAATTGTGAGATTGTAACCCAAATATAAAAGCTTGTAACTATCTCACAGTGATTCAATAAAATTAAAAAAAGAAAAAGAACTTTGGTGATAGTATTGCACATGATGGTCGTGGTGAGGTAAGCTAACTATATAAAGCAAAACTGTAAATGTCAACAGTATTGTAAATATATGAATTAAAACATAATCAATTTTTAAAAAATAAAACAGTGGTGGAAGGTACTGGGAACTTTGATGGTAGTACAATAACAATGTATATCAATTAAAAACAATAATATTATAACCATGTTGCCTAATTAATTTTTTTAAAGTTACATCTAAAGATGTGATAGACCAACCAATTTTGTACATATATGGTTATCGGATTACTGAGCCAACAAAACAAGATCTAGATAAATTCCTAGAAATTTGAAGTATGAAGTAGAAAAGTTGGCAGGAGCCATTCATGATCATAGAAATGAAGGAGAAAGCATCTCCAATAACTTTTACCTATTGTTCTGTCCCAGCAGGAATATGTAGGTATTTTTAGGAATCTAAAATAATTAAAATAACATTATTCAGGAATTATAACAGAGATCAAAGTAGAAATGAATGTATCTTTTCAGTGATATGTAAACACAGATGAAGTTAAGAACATACAAGTTTGCGGAGGTAGCTCAAAGAGCTAGAGAGAATGCTTTGAAAGATGAGCCCCAGGTTCAATCCCTGGCACTGAATGCTACCCTGAGCATCGTGGCAAATAAGTATTGAGCACCTAACCAGGAGTTCTTAAGCACACTTGCATATGTCCACTGAACAAAAATAAAATAATATTAAAAAAAGAAGAGGAAAAATGTAGTGTAAATACCCTCCCGGACCCCATCAAACTTTTGCCACTGTCAAGTAATAGTGGCTGATATTTATTCTTCAACTGAAACTTTAGCTTTATAATTTTCACTGATTTCTCAATAAAAAGTATCAAAAGACACCAAGAACACTTTAATCTCTCTCTTCATTATTCAATATGGATAAGCACATACATTCACAAATTTTCCTAAATTATCCAAAACAAGATCAAATCAGCTTAAGCTATACTCTTAACAGTTTTCTTTTGAGAAAATTATTTGCAATTAACTTCCAAGTTCCTTGTTTTATACAACAATAAATTCAATTTTGCTTGATTATATGTGTATTCCCTAGTTTTCTTTTGGGCAGGTATTGACAAGTGTTAAGGTTCTAGGTGAATTATTAAGATATAGGAAGTAAGTAACACTAAGAAACAACAATGAAAAAGTATGTTCACTCTAGGTTCCCAAGAGACAATAATATAATACAAACTAGTAGCATCAGTGTGTGAAATTAATTTTGTTTATATTTTGTACTTCTTTTCAGGGACATCATAAGAGCATTTTCCTGCACAGTAGGCAAATAACCAAACTTAAAATCACCAAACAGGGCATGAGAAGGCAAAAGATTCTTTTAGTAAATCAGATAAATATTTGCTATTTTGTTCTATTGGGCATATGGAGAAAAACTAATACATCCCAGTTGATAATTACACTGAAGAAATTTGTTGTACATTTAATCCAAGACAAAAATAACTTTAATTTTATTATTTAGAATTTTAGTCTTAAGAAGTTGCTATATATTATATATTATTATAAGTGCTTTATACAGCCTCTTATTCATACATAAAAGAGCCCTACATAAAAGATTCAAAAAATTATTTATTGCTTTGTAGATTCTCACTGAGGTAAAAAAAAAAGTAAAACAATAAAAAATGAATAAGAATGACAGATCCAACCAATGTAGAATCTAATATATTTTAATTCAGAGTCTACCTTTATACACAATTTGTTCCTGTTTAAAGATAGTTACCTTAAGCAGGCATTACATGGTTAAACAGGAAATGGTGTATAAATAGACTAAGCAGAGGTCTGTCTGAGAGCGTAAAAATGAGCATAAATTTGAAGGAAGAAGAGGAAGTGAGCCTAGAAGATATCTTCAGGAAGACAGCAGGCATCTCAATCTATCAATGGCATTGTGAATTTTAAAAGCAGTTGGCTTAGTATGTTAAAAGAAATAGTCACAGGATTTTGAATTTGGAAGTTACATTCCAGTATTTACAAAACAGACTTATAATTATCTTTAAATAATTTGTTTCTTGTTTAAAAATTTATGACTTTCAGACCATAGGAGTAAAGGCAACAGAGATGAAGACTTAATCACTACTTTTAAGCCGCACACATTCAGGGAAGGGAATAAACCACAAAAGCACAGTAAGGCAAACAAGAAAATACAAATCTGATCAAAACACCACAGAAAGTGAGGAATCCTGGTCAGGTACCAATACTCCTAAAAATATGCAGAATTGTTATCGCCTTAAGCAACAGCTTGAAGGGCTTGCACTTTTAGCACTCTCATTTTCTAAAATGCTGTAAGTCTGAGGAATGAAGTCTCCTTCTCACCTTGCAAATCACATCATATGGCCCAAACAGCATAATCACTGTCACTGTCACTGTCATCCCGTTGTTCATCAATTTGCTCAAGCGGGCACCAGTAATGTCTCTATTTTGAGACTTGTTACTGTTTTTGGCCTACCGAATACGCCAAGGGCAGCTTGCCAGGCTCTGGCATGTGGGCAGGATACTCTCCGTAGCTTGTCGGGCTCACCAAGAGGGATGGAGGAATCAAACCCAGGTGGACCACGTGCAAGGCAAACGTCCTACCCGCTGTGCTATCGGTCCAGTTCAACAGCATAGTACCTTGTCTTAATACAATACAGGATATAATATAGTACAGGTTCTTTGCAAGGGAATTAAACTTACATTTGAGGAAATAATATAACATTTCATCCAAAAAGGTTCTCCTCAAACCACTTTTGCTTAAATTTCCTTTTACAACTGAAAGCAAAAGAATTCATTTTATTCTTTTACATGTGGTTGTCCCAGTGTTTGCTGCATCCCTCTGATTCCTATCTTCCACATCATTTCCAGCAGCAACACTAAAAAACAACCTCATGCTCAGTGATAGATGGCCAGATAAAGACAATGTTGACATACTCAGTGGAATAAAAGAAAACTCAGCAACAAGAACGTTGAAACATTGCTATTTGTAACTATATAAACAAAACTTAAGGTGATTATGCTAAGTAAGTCAGTCAGTAAGAGAAAAAAACACTGTTGTTTTTTATATGTGTGTAATATGAAACTAACTAATGTGACATGAACGCATATTGGAAAATGAAGCAAATAATCAAAGTAATTCTTAGACTGACCACCTCGTCGCCACCTGCTGCCCCTGCCACCACCTCCAAATGTGCTTACCAGAGGATAATAAGTATAAAGGTGAGAATACAATATGTCTATTTACTTTAGCTTGAGCTAAATAAATATGTCTATTTATTTTAGCTTGAGCACAAATCTAAGATATTAATATACCCGAATCAACATTCATTTATAAGATTTATAAAGTTAAGTACATGGTACAATGATAAAAGTACTAGGGCACTCTTTGGCCTCCTAGTGAGTTTCATCTGAGGTTTTAAAAAGCTTCTAGAGGATATAGTCTTAAATATTGGGAGCCCACATCGTAAACTGGCAAGTTTATTTTCAAGACAGATATGGGATTACTCTGCATACTACCTTTTCTAACTAGCAAACATTCAATGGTTTTGTCAATGATGCAGCTCAACAGGGAAATTTCATCAAAGTGCATTTTTCCTCTTCAAAGTAATTTTCACATTATTTGCCTGCTCAGATCGGGACTTGGCATCCTCCACCCAGATCCCCCATTTTTCAGTAGCTGGGCAATTAAGCCCACAAATGGCCCCTGGCGCCATATAATCCCATCAACGGCCAAGATCCAGAGACTATAAAACAAAGCTCCTGGAAGTGTGTGGCTGCATTTGAGGCTGAGCAACCTCTTATAGTCCAATTCTCCCTCTTGGACAACCCGGCAAGCTAAGAAGAGTATCCTGCCTGCACAGCAGAGCCTGACAAGCTCCCTGTTGCATATTCAATATGCCAAAAATAGTAACAATGATGGGTCTCATTCCTCTGACCCTGAAAGAGCCTCTAATGTGGCACCATTGGGAAGGACAAGTAAAGGGAAGCTGCTAAAATCTCAGGGCTAAGACAAATGGAGATGTTACTGGTGCCCGCTTGAGCAAATTGATGAACAATGGGATGACAGTGATACAGTGATTTGGCATTTGAGTTTCAAAGCTGGTGCAGCTCAGAATCTGCAGGTTAGGAATAGCCATCTTGATGGAAGAGCAAGTCATAATTTTGTTGCATGTGGCACTGAAATTGGGCTGTTTAAAGCCAAGATATGACTGAAGCCTCTTTGTGTGACATATCTTACATGTTTTTAACACCTGAGCCCTCAAGTTCACATAAATTTTCATTAAGTCAAATTTATCCATTTAAAAGCTAAAAGAAGAAACATATTTTCAAATTCTTGATTGAAAATGAGTCAAGACATCTGAATCTTCCTTCATTCCTCTCAACATGTCAATGTTACTTTAATATTTAAACCCATGAGCTTTACATAATCGTTTTTAAAATGTTTTAAAACATTTTTGACTTTCTGTTTAATATTAAGTATTTTTAAATCACTTTTCATATAAAAATCCATCAATTTATTAAACCATTTTTTGAGTGAGCAAATTAAAACCACTTCCTGTGAGTGTTACTGTTGAAGTCGCCCTAGCTCTTTAAAAGTGCTAAGTTAATAGGAACTACAGAATTCGAGAATCAAAATTAGTGTGTCTGGGGCCAGAGTGATAGTACAGCAGGGAGGGCATTTTCCTTGCATGCAGCCAACCTGGGTTCAGTCCCCGGCATCCCATATGGTCCCCCAAGCACCGCCAGGAGTAAGTCCTGAGTGCAGAGCCAGGAGTAACTACTGAACATTGCTGGATGTGACCCAAAAAGAAAAAAAATTAATGTGGGGTCTAAAACCTATATTGTTGATTAATAATTAGGTACTGTAATACAAAGCCTTATAATTAGTCTTATAATTAGGTACTATAATATGAAGCCTTATAAGGGTTAGTATTACCCATATGCAAAATGCCAGTAGCAATGTTAAGCAGGTCTAAATAACTGATAAGGTCACCTATACCTTGTTTGTAGATTTATCACAAACCACAAAAATCTCTTAATATTGCCTTTCACGGGTTCCTGAATTCCTAAATTGTCTAAAAATGCATGGACTTTAAGTGAATTTTTAGGTTATATTTTATCATTTGAGAATTAGACACATTTTTCTTCTGTTTTTCTTCTTTCCTTAGTATTTTTCCCCACAGAGGTAACTGAGGCTTCTAAACAATGGTAGCTTACCTGCAAAGGGTAATGATTAGGGTTCCTTTAAGAAAACAAAAAGATTTCTAAGTTATAAATACCGTAAACATGTGTCCCGTTGAGATTATTTTTTTAGGTATGGCAAGATGATTACTGCTTTCCTATTTGAAACATTTTGTCACAAAAAAGAGAGGAAAGTAAAAAAATAAAACAACAAATGTTTAGAATGTTTTGTCATCAGTAACAGAATAAAAATGTTTTCCCAGACTGAAAAAATAATTACTGTATCACTGTATCACTGTCATCCCATTGTTCATCAATTTACTTGAGCCTGCACTGGTAACATCTCTATTCATCCCAGTCCTGAGATTTTAGCAGCCTCTCCTTACTTCTCTTTCCCAGTGATTGGAGGCTCTTTCAGGGTCAGGGGAAAAACAATAACAACCAAAACTTCCCCCAATGAATTAAAGATTTTGGAATTAAATAATTGATTTGGAATGAATTAACTGATTTGGAATGAATTAATTAATTGCCTAAAAAGGCAACCAAAAATCTTATTGTTTTACTCCTTTTCCAGAAAATTCTTCCCACTTTTTGTCATTCTCAGAAATAACCATAAACCTGGTTTTATAAGGACTTGTGGAAAATGAAGATCACCACATTTTAGTCTGGCATGTTCTGCTTCCACCTTTTTTATTCCACCTATAATATTAGTACATAATAACAACTCTTGATTATCCATCCCTTCCTTCTCTCTCAAATATAAATGAGAAAGATTCTACCAAGTCCAAGTCAATTGCTTAAAAGATCCTAGTTATTTGCTGAAATTAAAGATAATTCTCTTTAGGACCACTGTTTCTTCCTTTTAGTACAGGGACATGTACACTAGTCACTTCTACCTAACTTCAGCATCAGTTATTTGAGAGCACAAACCCAACCAAATTTATCATTGTAAACTTCCCAATGCCACCAAAACCTATTTATTGCCTTTTACCTACCATATAATTTTTAAACAGTTTTCTAGTATTTAGGTAATACAGTTCTAATCATGTTTACTGTTTATGCTTCTGATGTACAAAGTTACTGCACTTCCACCACTCCTAAAGACACAATTTCTCTCTTTTTCACTTTAGTTGACTCCTACCTTTCTTACTCCCAACCTCCTTTTCTCCCAACACACACACACACACACACACACACACACATTTGGAAACTTCAGTTTATATAGCTAGAGTCCAAGAGTATGTTTTCACTGGTTATATTCCAGTATCTTGCCTTGGTACTCTATCTATCATAGATGAGTGAGATCCAGTATCTGTCCTTTCCCTCTAACTTACTTTACTGAACATGATATACCATTGTGACATCAAAGTCCAAACAAATTCAGGATTCATCTTTTCTTACAGCACAGTCCATAATAATACATATTTCACAATTTCTTTATCCACTCATCTGTTATTGGACACATGGTAGTATATAGCATATTGAATTAATGCTTTTTATATTCTTGGACAGATTCCAAGAAGTGTAATTGTTGCATCATTTTTAATAGAATCTAATGGACTAGCTTTTTCCTCATTAGTGTAGTAGTAAGTTTCTATAAAGCACTGTTTTCCAAAAATACTTCTCATAGCTCATTTTTTTTTTCTAATTGAACCTAGACTGACATATAGTCCATTGACTTTTAACTTGTTTGCTATTTGTTCTGGCCAAGGAAAACCCTAGACTAAACACATGCTAAGTATTTGAATGTTCCTGCATGAGATGGATTAACTTTTTTGCTTCTTCAATAAGGAAACAAATACATACCCAATAATTGAAAGTTCAAGAAAAATGAATAGATACTTGACTATATCTAGTCTGAGATACTGCCTTAAATTGAGTCCAGCTGTTTTTTGAACCCATCAGAGCCCTATGAAACCTAAAGATCTCTGACTGGGAAGATTACTTTATGTTGCAAGTCATTATGTTTTACAATAATAACAGACAAATAAACATATTGAGGGTTATTTTAAACCTGGGATTTATATTCATTTATAAATTCAAGTCCAGGATGCTCTTTACTATATCCTGACATCCAGTGTCTGAGCAAACCAAATAATTGGAATATAGGAGAAAATAAATTATTTAAAAGTATTATATGGGGCTGGAGCGATAGCACAGCGGGTAGGGTGTTTGCCTTGCACGCGGCCGACCTGGGTCCTAATCCCAGCATCCCATATGGTCCCCTGAGCACTGCTAGGAGTAATTCCTGAGTGAAGAGCCAGGAGTAACCCCTGTGCATCGCCAGGTGTGACCTCCCCCCAAAAAAACCCAAAATAAAAGTATTATATAATTTTCCCAATAGGTAAATATTTGTAAACATCATAGTTTTATTTGTCTACCAATATTTGTCAGTTTTTGTGGGGTGCATATCACAATTGAGCCTGGGGGCCAATTTCAGGCTATAACTATAGTGTGGTGGATATGTGTTTAGAACTGAGATTATCAGAGTGATTCAATTGTGTTATCAACCTACTTAATACAGGATGATGCTATCTTGTTAAAAGTGTAGTGTGCATAATGATACAATAAGACATGAAGGCAAGATAATGTGTAGGGCTATACTGAGATAAAATAATTATGCTAGCATATTAAAAGGATAGCTCAAACAACTACTCTTATGAAAATTTAAAAAATATCTTCTTTCTCACATTAATCTGTGATTTATAATGCTCATAAAATCAGAATGGTGATTATGAGTTAATTCATTGTTTAACCAGAATTTCATTTATTTAATTACTATGCATTTATTCCAGGCATTTGATAAAAGTCAGATATAAAAAGATGAATGATAAAAGGAACCGTCCCACAAAGATTACATGCCAATGGAATGCCTCTTTACCTGTACTATGAATACAAAGCTTACATAAACAGAAAAAAGCAAGTACAGTCACACTTGTTTCAGATCAAATAGCAGTTTAACTAAAGAAGACAATAAAACATAGGGAAATATTTTACATACAGGTTAAAGGGTCAATAAATCATGAGGGCTTAACTTTCATCAGCATACAGACAACAAGTACAAGGGCACAAAGTTTACAAAGCAACTGCTATAATACCTGAGGAAATATATTGATGGCAACACAGTAGTGGTAGAAGATTTCAGAACTCCACTCTCATCACTGGACAAATCAACAAGGCAAAATATCAATAAAGAAGCAAGAGTCCTAAACGAGGACCTGGAAGAACAGAATCTTCCTCCTCCTAAAAATATGAGTACACATTTCTCTCCACTACATCTGGGACATTCTCCAAGACAGACCATATGCTGGGACACAATTTTAACATCCATAAAAATCACAGAAATAGAAATCATATTGTCTCTTTTCAAAAAACAGTTTCTACTTTTCACAAAAGCACAAAAGTAGAAACCAACCATATAAAGAAACTGGCAAAAAATTAAATACCCAGAAACTATACAACATACTGATAAAGAACAATTAAATCAAAGAGAAGATTAAAAAATAAATTAAAAAATAATTGAAAACATATGAGAATGAAGACAACAACTACCAAAATCTATGGGATACAGCAAAAGCAGTAGCAAGGGAGAAAATTATAGTGATTCAAGTCAACTCTAAAGAGAAAGGGCTCAAATCAATGACCTACACTCACAGTCAGTGAAACTAGAAAAAGAACAATTAGTTGAAGACAGGAGATAATAAAAATAAGAGTAGAAATCCACAATAGAAAAAAAAAACAAATAAAAAAAATGGGTCAAGGAAACAAGGAGTTGATTCTTTGAAAGAGTAAAGAAAATATGGGCAAAAACTTAGCTAGATTCATCAAAAGACAAAACCCAAATAAATGGGATCAGAGATTACAAGGGAGAAATCATAACAAACACCTAAAAAATCCAAAAAACATAAGAGGTAAACAACTTCATGCCATTAAACTCAATAACCTACAAGAAGTGAATGAATTCTTAGAACCACACAAACTCCTAAAATTGAAGAAAAAAACTGAATAGACCAATCTGGAGTAAAGAAATTGAAGCAGAAATTAAAAATTGTCCCAAGAACAAAAGCCCAAGTCTAGATGGATTCACTAGTGAGTTCTACGGAGAAAGTCAAAGAACACTAAACTCCCACGTGTGCCAAGCTTTTTCAAAATATTGAGGAAATAGGATTTTTTACTAATAGCCCTAATGAAGTCAACATTAAATTAATATCTAATACAGTACTAATGTAGAAAATTATAGAACAATATCTCTGATGAACATTAATGCAAAGATCTTCAAAAAAACCCTAGCGAACTGAATCTAGAAATATATCAAGAGGAATATACACCATAATAAGTGGGGTTTATCCAAGGAATGCAAGATAGATACCACAGCATATCAAGAAAAATTTATTAGAAACTATATGATTATATCAACTGATGAAGAGAATATTTTGATAAGAAGTGACATTCAATAATGATAAAAAAACTGCAAAAAAATAGGAATGGAAGAAATATACCTCAAGATAGTAACAGCCTTCTAGAAACCCACAGCCAATATCTTACTCTGTCACTATCATTGTCATCCTGTTGTTCATGGATTTGTTCGAGCAGGCACCAGTAACGTCCCCATTGTGAGACTTGTTACTGTTTTTGGCATATTGAATATGCCATGCATAGCTTGCCAGGCTTTGTTGTGTGGGTGGGATACTCTCGGTAGCTTGCCAGGCTCTCCAAGAGGGAGGAATCAAATCTGGGTTGCAAGGCAAACACCCTACCCCCTGTGCTATCGCTCCAGCCCGATCTTACTCAATGGTGAAATATCTTACTCAATATCTTACTCAATGGTGAAAAATTGAAAGTCTTTCCCCTGTGTTCAAGGCACAAGATATGGATGTCTGTAGTCACCACTTTTATTCAAAAGTTTGTAAATCCTTGTTGCAGCAATCATACTAGCTATCAAAGAGATCCAAATTGTCACAAAGTATCATATACCTTACTTTACACTGAAAACCCTACAGACTCCATAAAAAAATCCTACAAATCATAAACCAATACAGTAAGGTAGCAAGTTACAAAATGAATACACAAAAATCGGTGTCAATCTTGTACAAAAATAATGAACTAGGAAAAAAGGAAGTATAATTCTTCCTTTCAAAATACTGACCCAAATCATCAAATACCTAGGCATCAATTGAACCACAGAGGTGAAAAACTTACACAGTGGAAAATGGAAATCACTGCTAAGAGAAATAGAAGATGACACTGGGAATGAAAAGGGACTAACTTTTCATGAATTGGAAGAAAAAAAACATTGTTAAAATGGCTGTCCTATCTAAAGTACTACAAAGATTCAACGCAAATCCATTAAAATTCCAATGACATTTTTCAAAGACAAAATTTTTTCAAAGGAAAAATAATCTATTAAAATTTGCATGTGACCATAAAATGTACTGAATAGCCAAAGCAACCCTAAGGAGAAAATAGATGGGAAGGCTGGCATTTCCCAACTTTGAACCAGAATGTAAAGCTATGATCTAACTGTATGGTACTAGAATAAAGAGACTTGCAGACCAATAGAGCAGAACTGAGAGTCCTGAGGTAAGCCCTCAGAGCAGACTTAACAAAGAAGCTAAATATATGAAGCGAGGCAAAGAAAATCTCAACAAAGGGTGGTGGGAAAAATGGCCACATGTAAAAATAAAAGTGAATTTAGAACCAAACCCCAAACCAGTCACAAAAGTAAACTCAATGTAGGTCAAATATCTAGATATTAGATCAGAATCCATAAAATATACATTGAAAAAAAAATGGGCAGAATTCTCTAGGAAAATTGACTGCAAAGGAATCTCAATTAAATGAACACAGTAGAAAAGACAATAAAAACAAAAATAAATAAATGGAACTACATCAAGTTTAAAAGTATATTCACCGAGAAAGAAACTCAAGGTTTAATAAAAAAATATCCTACTGAATGGGAGGAAATATTCGCACATACTATATCTGATAAGATGTTGATATATGAGCTATAAAACACAACACTGAAAAAAAATGTAATGACTCTGTCCACAAATGGGGAAAGGAGATGAACAAACACTTTCCAAAGAAGATAATATAGATGGCCAACAGGTATAGAAAAAGGTGCACATTGTCACTCAAGATTAGGGAAATGGAAATCAAGATAAAAAGATATCATCTTAGCCCATGATACATATTCAAAAGTCTGGAAACAGCCAGTATTGATAGGTTTGTGTTGAGAAAGGAACACTAATGCACTCTTGGTGCACCTGTCATATGGAAAATAATACAGAGATCTATATATAAAAAAAGGAATAGAAGTACCATACAACCCAGTGCTACAATTTCTTAGCATCTACCCACTAAATACAAAAACATTAACAAGGATTATGCACACAGATTTTCATTGCCACACTTAGTAAAATATTGAAACAACCCAAATATTAATGGATGCATCAATAAATTATGATATATATAAATATATATATATAATGGAATACTATGCTGCTCTGAGAACGAAAAAAATATGCAATTTTCAGCTGCATGGATGGAACTAGAGGATACCATGCTGAATGTAGTCAGTCAAAGAAAGGGATACATACAGAGTGATTGCACTTATTCTTATAATTTAAAGACAATAGCAAGGTAGCAACAAATGTCCAAAGGCAATATAATATGAGACGTGACAGACACAAATGAGTTAATAGCGCAGTGTTATGAAGAAGAGGCATTGGAATCTTTGGGGGAGGGAAGTGTGTACATTGGTGATGAATAATAGTGTTGCAGTTATGTACATGAGAAACCATTATTAATAGTATTGCAAACCATAAAATATCAATAAAGATATTTTTCAAATAGTAAATACATTTTTGATAATGTTCTTCTTTTGATGTTTTCTGCTTTCCCCAATTTCTATTATTCAGAATCTATCTTATTAACATGTTCTATAATTTTATTATTTTTCTTACTCTCCAAATTTCTTTGCAAGTAATTATACTTGATTTTAATTTTGATCAGTTTCCATTTGTTGATATGCTATATGTATGGGAATCAAACCACTATTTATCCTCCTAATGCCTGTGCATTTATACATTTTTCTATTCATTTAATGAGTTAGATGCTTTTTGTTTTTGTCATTGAAGCTAAAGAAGGGATAAGGTATAAATGTAAATATTTAATTATCATAATTGAATTTAATTAACTTAATGTTTAAACTTTAAAATTAATATAAAATATGTCAATCAATATTAATGGCATGCCTTCATTTTATAGAAAAAGAATAATACTTGTTACTTGCTCAAACCTTAGGTAAATGAAACAAACTTGGTTATACATACTTCCATTCACTTATTCACCCATTCTTTCACTCAGTAAGTACTTCAATTTCACAAGTTTGTACTCTGACACTACTTTTCTAATTGTATAACCAACTAATATGAGAACATCAAGGAAGACCTGATAAAAAATTTATACAAGTAGGAGTGCAAAATTGTTCAAGATGTAGGCAATATACTAGTAGGAGATGTAGCATGTGTAAAGGAAATGACAGTGAAAAAGTTGAGGATTTTTTATTGTGATGTGATCTGTTCATGATGAAAGTATGTTTTCTCATAGATTGAATTTTTATAATCTTTTAAACCTTTACATTTTATCCTTTCTATGTGTATTTAATTTACATTTTATCATCGTCTTCATCAAGGTGCCACTTTTAGCTTCATCAGACTGATGATTTTCCCTGAGTTGGGACAAAATTACGTTCTAGAGTAATGCTTTATACATAGGCACAAAGCTAATAATTTTAGTGAAAATCAAAGCTATTCTTTGGGAACAATAATGGAGGAAGTTCACAGAATACTAAAATCCTTGGAGATTTTCTACACGTCTCTGATGGAAGTGGTAGCTGCAAAGATTTATAAGAAAAGTTGTATTTATGACTGTTTGGGGCTCTATTTCTGTAACACATCAAAGGCTCATATATCTGAAACTTAGCAGTTTCTCTCTCCTAATACGCCAACATTTAATTGCTTCAGTGTCCTAAAAAAAATTGTTATGGTTTCCATGACGACTGAAGGAGAAACTTAGCTGATGTAATTTTTTTTTTAACTTAATGTTGAATTTCAGAACCCTCAAATTTTCCTTAGCAATGCTAGGAAAATCCTTTGGGGATTTATCATCATAGATATCCTGTTCTCTCACAAGCTATATTAACCTTTATTATAGGTTATTATCTATAATAAAAGTCTAAAATCATCTAAAATAATCTACCAGGATTAACTGCTTAAGAATTTGAGTGGACTACCCAGCTCTCAAGTACAAAGGACTTGATCAATGAGATGGTAATGCACTATAGCGTGAACAAGGGCACATAATGTCTAACCATACCCAGATTCTCTTCACTCACCTAACCTGGAACAGGCACATGTTAGCAGAGGTCAGTAATGAGCACAGTGGATGAAAATACTTCCTCTCTGTTCTAGGGAGTTTGTATTATTTTAGATTAGGCATTGTACATTAATAAACAGACTTAAAAACTGTTTTATCAATAGCAACCGTTTAATTCCCATTCACTTTACATGTCATTGTAGGTTGCCTAAAGTTCTTCTGTATGAATTTTCACTTGAATCCAGGCAAAATGAACAATGAATATTTTGAATATACTATTCTCATGGCATAGATAAAAGAAATAAGCTAAGCCATGAAAAGCTTCTTCAGCCTTTAAGGATGGATAAAAAATGTTGCCTATACTATATTTGATTGTTACAAATAAGTGGTGCTGGGGTAAGGGGGTTAGTACAAAGGTCAAGACATTCCCTGGAATGCAGTTGCAGCCATGACCCTCATTCAAATTCAGCACCACATATGGTATCCTGAGAACAACATGAAGTCTGGTCAAAATAGCAAGTAAATAGTCAGATCTAAAATTATTATTGTGGGAATTATATTTGTCCTGTGCAGGTCAATCAAATAAGTGAGTTAGAAACATGGTAGAGAGTGGCCTAGAAAAAAATTAAGATAATATTTATCTTAATTATTATAGTAATACAAACTACTAAAATAATAGTAAATATAGTAGTAATATAATCTACTATAATAAAATTTAAAAACATGCTCTTTTTTACATTGTAGACTTATAGCATTGATTTTACCTAGACAAAAGACCATTTCTATATGCAAATATTGCCTTCTAGCATGAATGTAAGAGACTTGGTTCCTTGGTATCAGAGCAATGTGCCATAATCTCACTGATGCCCATTTAGCAATAGGTATTCTGCCATTGCTTCTTAGACAACCTTATATCTATGATGCTTAGATCAGTATCCTCTGAAAATACATATTTACTTGATTGAATTAAATTGGATTGATCTGAATTGTACTGAGTTCAATTAAATGAAATCAAGTGACATTCTCAGAATTCTCCATCCAGCTTTTCATTTATGTAAACCTGGCTTATTTAAAAGTCACTGAACACATGTTATACATAAATAAAAAGAGCATATACCTTTATACAGAATAAAAAAAGAAATTATTTCCTTTAAAATTCCTCAAAATATTCTTATGGTTTCCATGAGCAGAATTATTCTGCTCATTGTATCATGGGCTGGTAGAGATTATGCTTAGCAAGTAAATTTGAATCATTAAATATAAATTAAGAATAAGAATACAAATTATTTTTCATAAAGTAATATAAAACAGCTAGGAATTTGCTTGTATATTTTTTCTATTATACTAAGGAACATAAGAGTAAAGACTAACTTTGTCCATATATATGTGAACAGTCAGTAGCACTATTCTAATATGTGCTCATTATACATATACATTTAAATAAAGCACACTCTGTTTTCCAATCCTGTTTATCCCTTAATATTCTATTATGATTTAATCATTTCTCAAGTGTATAGACCAACAACAATAATAGCTCTAAGTAGTAGAAATCTAGGTCAAGGTTACACAGTTAACCACTTGATCTGTAAGCATGATGACCAAATTTCCAAGATCATATATCATAACTCCCTCAATTTCCTACCCACGTATCTCATGAACTTACAATGACACCAACTTGCTTGATAGCTTCAGTCCCCATAACAACATCGCCAAAGAATAATCTCTATTTTATTCATTGCATTTCTAGTACCCACGCCCAAAGAGTACAGGATTAGGTGCTCAGTATGACTGCTAAAAAAGACAAATGGACTGATTAGAGCTAACAGATCCCAGCCCCTTATTGGTGGAAAAAATATATATATATTTATATACATATATAATATGTCCTAGTTCATAGGACTATTGTAATGATTAACTGAGATAAAGTACATACAGAATCACCATAATACTAGCAAATAAATTGCAAAATATGACTGAAAATAAAAACAAGTCCTTAGAAGTTCATTAAATTAGGTGGGACTTGGAGAATGCAGTTATGCTTTTCTGTCTTGGGTGGCAGGGAGGCGGGGCAGGGGGGGCAGATAACAGCAGTATTGAATATTACAGGAGACAGAAAAGGATAAAGAGAATTTTTTATAAGATTTGACTGATAAGAAATCAAAGGTAGATAATGAGGACAAGGAGTTGTCTTTTCACAAGTATCTAATCTTAAGGCTACTCTTGATAATAGCATAATACTAGCTATAATCAATTATAGCAGCCAGGTATGCGGGCACAGAATCTCTTGCCCGCAGCCTGGCTGTCTTCCCCGGGGCCCCTCGGAGGGGATGGGCTCCAGCTTCCCTCCCCACACCGAGCAGAGCTCCCAGCGGCCGAGGACCACCGGAACCTAGCTACAGCCATGCTGGAGGCCCCTCTCCACACATTCGGACAGGCCTCATGCATGAAGGTACCGGCAGAGGAACCCAGGTGTGTGTAATCCCATCAATGGCCAACATCCAGAGAGACTTAAAAGCAAGCTCTCAGAAGCGATATCTTTAGCCTACTTCTCCCTTTGGGAGAAACTGGCAGTCTTCTGAGAGTTTCCTGCCCACATGGGACAGCCTTGCAAGCTTTCTATGGTGTATTCATATGCAAAATCCAGTAACAAGCTGGATCTCATTCCCATGATCCTGAAGAGCCCCCAGTGCAACATCATTGGGAGGGCCAAGTCCAGATGGACTCCTAAGATCTGAGGGAAAAGGACGAAATGAGATGTTACTGGGCCCACCCGAGAAATCGGTGATTAATGGGCTATCATGATCATGATAATCAATTAACCCTCATCTCTTCTGTTTCAGTTAATATGAGGAACATAAAAAGCTTAATCTGGTAAAAATGTTTGATAATAGCTATAATAAATGATTTTAATAATATGCTAGTCATAGTTGAAAGACGCCTTATTCTTTGGTTTTGCAAACTCATCCAAAGATTCAAAAGTTTTAGAAGACAGGCATATATAAATGCAAAAATAAACTAAATAAACTAAAATAAATAAATGAAATAAATAAACTAAAAAATAAGCTAAATAAACTAAATAAACTAAAATACACCTGAGACAAATATCCTGACTCAACAAAATATTGAAGAAAAACAAAGGACCTAGAATTCACTCCCTGGTTTCCACAAGACTGTTCAGACTGTCCACAAGTTGCATCACATGTCATTCATTCCCTTTTAGGATTATTTATCATCAAGACCTGTGCTCAGTATGGTTCTGAGTCTCTTGCCTGCATGCCTGGCTGTCTTCTCCGGGGCCCCTCGGGGAAGGTTTGATTTTTATTGAAATGATTTGATTTTTATTGAATGTTTGCGTGTGTGTGTTTTGTCTGAGCTGTGATGAAAGATACTGCATATAAAAGTTATCACATAAAATCTCCCTACTATGAGTGAAGAGCAAAGGAAAGTGTGAGAAAACCCCTTCATCTTTTGTCTCAACTTTTTCCCAACTATTTTGACATCTTTCCACAAAATTTGAAAAGATATTTAATCTAAAGTCAAATTTGCAATCTTTAATCCTCATTTTCTTTTGCAAAGATGAGTTAATGTAGAGATTATGCAAATAGGGCTAGGATCACATTCTCAAAAGCAGCCAATGCCCACACAGGTTACCCATTATGACGCAGCCCCCAGGCTAATTACTAGGGATCCAGCCTCATTCCACTTTCGGAAACACTAAATTGGCCAGACCAAGAAAATACTCATTTCAGTACATCACCCAAATCTGAGTAACCAATTTTAAAGTTTTTTCTTTTGTTAAACTTTCTGCCAGAAAAGATTAACTATATAGTTAAAAGATAGGCAGAAAAACAGACAGTGATCATTCTCAGTGGAGAATCAGCTTGCACTTGAGTTGCCTTTCTTAAAGCGTTATTTTCTCACTAAAGTAAGATATTTGCTTTCTGGAGCACTGTAACAGCAGGAACTTCAGGAGACCCAAATATTGTGAAACACAGTTGTTAAAAAAGCCCAGTTTCCTTGAAGGCACACAGCAACAGAAGTCGGTTTACCAGGAGGTGTCTCTCTATGTCTCCCTCCCTCTCCTATGAATTTACAGGAAAACTGAGTTGTTAGGGTTGCGAAAACACCAGTTCCAGGTGAAAGAAGCCTAACTAGTGACAACTGAAATGCAACTTGACATGGGTCTTTGAGTTCCAAACACAGGTTCCTTGTTTTATTTTTCAATCAAAAATGGTAGAGAAAAACAAAAACAACAAAAATTTCCACCCCATGCACACACTTCTACTTGCAAAACCAATAGAGGCAAACATTAATAAAAGCAAATGTTTAAAGTCCCAGTCTGACTATAGACCAAATATGATGGCCACTTAATACCTCTACTGCAAACCACAACGTCCAAAATGAGAGAGCAAAAGGGAATGCCCTGCCACAGGGGCAGGGGGTGTGGGGAGAGATGCTGGGAAAATTAGTGGTGAAAAATGGGCACTGGTGGAGGGATAGGAACTCGACCATTGTAAGATAATATTGGGTTTTGTCCTTTCAGCCTTGCCACAGGGAACTTAGTTTACCTTAAAGCAATGTCCTTTCTGTATGGACACAGGAAGACACCTAATATTATGCTTTGTAACTTGGGAGCTGATTGACTCCAATAATATAAACTCATGGGCATCTGCTTTCTCAACTCAGTTGCCCTTAGTTCCTAGCGCCCCAAAAGCAGGGTCCTGACGAGGGACGGAATGCACCCAGGGCAAGCTGTGAGCTACCTTGTCATCGAAATGGGCCAGGCCAAAGGGCCACAATACTCAACTATAAGTTGAGAGCATGGTCACAGACAAATGCTGTCATGATCCAAAAGTAACGATGAGACTAGGACCCTTCTGGAGTTAGGAAGACTAACCTAACCTGACGACTGTGGTCTGGAATATATAGTGAGATGTCCTCAGGAAGAACCAAACTTTAAGTTTGATAGACTGTGCTCATATAGAATGGCATTGCTAGTAGATTTTACTACAACTAGTTAAGTGGATTACTAGCTGAGGAAAGAAGAAAGCAACACACCCTGGATAGTATCCCACTCTTAAACAGATCTCCTAGTAATCTGGAGTAATCTCCTTAGATGAGATTTTGTTAATCTCCTGGAGAATTGGTTTTACACCTCTTTGTTGATTTGTTAATGTTCAACCTACCTTTGTATCACCACCCTATGTGATTGGTATGCAAACTAAGACTTTAAGGGCAAAGTGAGTGAGAATGAGAGTCAGAGTCAGAGTCAGAAATAGAGGAGAATCAGAGTCAGAGACAGAAATGAGAGCGAGAGAGAATCAGGTCAGAGTCAGAAGTAAGGGTCAGAATCAGAAGTGAGAGAAGTGCGGCTCCAGAGAAAGAATCAGAAGGGCTCTGGAGAGAGATATCAGAAGAAAAGAGATCAGAAGAGACCAGAGGAGAGATGACAGTGACAGACATTTTTATTCTAGATGCACACTTCTGTTACAAAAAAAAAAAAAAACCAAAAAACTTGTCCACCATGCTGCTAAAAATCAAGATGACCTTGCATTGAACAACTCCATCCTTTTTAAGTCTGGGAAACAAATGGTCACCTGCTTTACCAAAATCAGGGAGGATGTTTTTGTTGCTGTTGTTGTTTCCTTTTTTTGTTTCTCCTCTCCTGGGCAACTGGCTGCAAGGCAGTCACAGTCCATGCACCTCTGAACACAGCTGGTAGGCAAAGACATATTTACCCATCCTTCTCTAATGACTCCGGCCTAACTTTCATAAAGTGCTGAGAGCAAGGGCAAGCAAAGGTGAAGTAAATAATGTTCCATTTATGCTTTCAGGAATGAGTTTGTCAGACAAGTTCCGCTTCCTCTGTCAAAGCTACAGCTCTCTTTTGTTCCAGATAGTTCTATCAGCCCTGAAGGAGAGACTTAGCCTTTAGTTGGTCTGATTTACAGAGTAATTCAGGAAACAGTCTAGGGATTATCTGATCTCTGTTTTTCTGCATTTCCTGCTGATGCTTTCCTTGGAGAATTACTTTACTCCTTGCTGCCTTGTTCTGAGGCTGCATAAAGGTAAGGGAAAGGAGAAATTTTTTTCTTGTAGACATGGTGGTCTGTTAGAATCCTAAGTGGGGAGAGCACATCTACATTGTGATTCAAACTATTTCATAATTATGCAAAGATCCTTTATCCAAGCCAATAAAACTATGCATTTTGGTAAACAGAAGGCCAATTTTCTATAGTTCCCATGCCACTTCAAAAATGTTCTTTTAAATTCAAAAGATACAGTAAAAAAAAATGATAAATGTAGTAAGAACATTTTAACATGTGGTTTGGGGATTTCTCATTTATTAAAAAAAAACTGAGAGGGAAAACCAAATATCAAATATGTAGGACCCTAAAAATAAAGCTTTGATGACACTGAAGTAGGTGCTGAATGCCCTCTGGTTCCTGGATACCCTGAAACCCCTGAACATAGTAATGTCAAAAGACCCACTAAAGGTGTTCTTTTCCACGAATGATATTCTGAGTTATGGTGTATCTCGCGCCCCAATTCTATGAATCCTGGAGGACTCCTCAGGCCTACACAGCTGTCACACAGTAACACTGCTACTTATAGTGCCACCAAACAGTGCAAGGGTTGCAAAGCCTTCTGAGTTGACAAACAAGTGCTTTTATTGAACTTAATAAGTGTATAATGGTATATATTACCAGCCAGCCTGTGGCTCATTTCTTTGTCCATCCCATTCTGTCAGCCAGAGCTATTTTGTTTGTTTTAATTAACCACCTTGAGATATAGTTAGACTTACAAAAGTTCATTCCTGATTACATTTCAGTCATACAATGATTGAGTACCCATCCCTCCACCAGTGCCCATTCTCCATCATCAATGTTCCCAGTATCCTTCCCACCACCCACACCCCTCCCCACCCTGTGCCTCTGTGGAGGCAGTCTTCAGCCACTGAACGCACCCACACTTGAACTCACACTTGAACCCAATGAACATTTTTTTTTTTTTGCTTTCTGCGTCACACCCGGCAATGCACAAGGGTTACTCTTGGCTTTGCACTCAGGAATTACTCCTGGCAGTGCTCAGGGGACCATATGGGATGCTGGGGATCGAACCCCGGTTGGCTGTGTACAAGGCAAACACCCTACCTGCTGTGCTATTACTCCAGCCCCACCCAAGGAACATTTAGTGACACCATTCTTCATACATTTAGGAAGTCAAACAGTAGAGAAAACATCTCCTCTCACTTAATAAAGTTTTGTACTGATAATAAAACCATGCAAGGGAATAAGAAAAGTAAAGCAAAACACCCCTTCTGAACACAGAGATAATTTTTTTAGCAAAATTTTAGCAAACTGGCCATAACAATATTTCAAAAGAACAGACATGATGACTCAGTAACATTTATCCTAGTAAAGCCAGTTGGTTTAACCTTGGAAACTAAATGTAATTAATCATATTAACCTACTGAAAAAGTATCAATAGAATCAGACGTTTGACGAAAATCTTCAAGTCCATTTCTTATAACTTTCAGGAAAACCATAGATTCAAAGGAGGTTCCTTAAATTTGAAGTAGAAATGAATTTACTAGTAAAAGGCATCCTTAAAAATACTTAGAACTAATATCAGTCCAGTGGGTAGGGTGTTTGCCTTGCACATGGCCTACCCGGTTTTGATTCCTCCATCCCTCTCGGAGAGCCCGGCAAGCTACCAAAAGTATCCTGCCCACACGGCAGAGCCTGGCAAGCTCCCCATGGCATATCTGATATGCCAAAAACAGTAACAACAAGTGTCACAACGGAGACGTTACTGGTGCCCACTCGAGCAAATCGATGAACAACGGGACGACAGTGCTACACTGCTACATTTTAAAAATTAACCGAAGCATTAGATTACCCAGAACACTACACATATACATATACAGGCAGTGGAGGAAAGATAGCTTACAATAATCAGGAACCAGAATCCATGCACAGGATGTTTAACCGAAAACAGCCTGTGATAGCTCCCAATCAGCTAAGATTATAATGTAATGGAGATGCCAATAGGCAAGACTCATTCAGTAAGTCAGTAAGACTCAGATCAAGTAGAACCCAGACAATAATAGTCTTTCTAATGAGGTCCATTCCAATTACAGTGAGACAAGGTTTTAGACTTGGGCATCTTCAACTTTCACTTGATAAAATGTTAGTTCCTCAAAATGGTAGCATCAGGAAACATAGTTATGGCAATCCCAGAATTGTTTACCTCATTTGAATTGTTTATAAAGATGGGAAAACAAACTACAATTGTTTCTCTCTAAGTCCAGTGGATGAAACACATTTTCCCTTCAGTCTGACACCTGATAAGTAGGTGGAGAAGAAGCATGGTGGGAATAAGGCTAGGGAGGGCCAAACCAGGCCCATGAGAAAACAAACCAAAGTCTACTTGGATTCTCCTTGATCTAAATCTCACTGCCTTACCAAGTGAGTCTTTGCTATTGGAAGTTTTCAGGGCTTTAGCCTGGCTCTGTGCTCGGTGATTACTCTTGGCAGTTCTCATGAGACCTTATGGGGTACTGGAGATCAAATCTGGGTCAATCATGTGCAAGAAAAATACCCTGCTGATTATAATATTACTTTGGCCCCACTTTGAATAATTTTTAACACAAACTTCACTGTTTCATGGCAATTAGGGCATTTTGCTACTTACTAAAATTCACTGTCACTGTCATCCCATTGCTCATTGGTTTGTTCGAGTGGGCACCAGTAATGTCTCTCATTGTGAGACTTATTGTTACTGTTTTTGGCATATCCAATATGCCAGGGGTAGCTTGCCAGGCTTTGCCATGCGGGCGCGATACTCTCGGTAGCTTGCCGGACTCTCCGAGAGGAGCGGAGGAATTGAACACAGGTCAGCCGCGTGAAAGGCGAACGCCCTACCACTGTGCTATCACTCCAGCCTAGCTACTAACATTAGTTTACTGAAACTAGCATAGTGGGTTTAGGGCGTTTGCCTTGCATATGGCTGACCTAGGTTCAATTCCTCCATCCCTCTTGGAGAGCCTGGCAAGCTACTAAGGGTATCCCGACCACACAGCAGAGCCTGGCAAGCTACCTGTCATGTATTCAATATGACACAAACAGTAAGAAGTCTCACAATGGAGATGGTACTGGTGCCCGCTCAAGCAAATTGATGAACAACAAGACAACAGTGCTATAGTGCTACTGAAATTAGTATCAGTACAGATAAATATACATTAAATCCATTGCCCAAAACCAATCTTTAGGGTTGTGGCTCCACTGAAGGAATCCCTTAAAATTATACAATAAAGCAAATCCCACCATCAGTCTTAAAGAGCATGGTAGAAACCACAACAAATCATTTTGTGCTTTCACTCACTTCATATGCTCCTGAACTTTGTTCCCATATATGGCAGAATATTAATACTCTTTCCTGAATATACTCTTACTAAAAGTATAGTAGACATTAAAATGGCCCCTTTTACAAGTATTCCATTGAATCCTGTCAACCTGTAAGTTATATAAGTTTCTTCACTTCCAGTTGATGAAAAAGAAAAGCAAAGAGTTTTATGCCTCTATTAAGGTAAGGCTAATTATTTGGATGGGTAGCATTTGAGCTTTAGTCACCTGGCTCTCAAATTAGTGGTATTTCTAACACATGTTGTATATTAAGAGAAACAATCGAGTGTGTGTATGTATGTATGTATGTATGTATGTATGTATGTATGTATCTATCTATCTATCTATCTATCTATCTATCTATCTATCTATCTATCTATCTACTAGAGATATCATCATATGAGCCATCTGTTGGAGGCAAGGGGGATTCAGAAAGACACAGAATACTAAGCTTATATTAACCAAGTCCCTTCTTCCCCAAAATTGCTTTTTATCAGCTACCAGCCATAGCATCTATAACCCCAAAGAAATGGCATACCTCATATGTTCCATGCAGAGTGGGAAACTTGCCAGACATATTCTGTACCATGGGGATTTCATGGTCAGAAACCCTTTAACAAATATTCTTTCACTGAGAAAAGGAAGAGGCAAATCATTTTTGTGACAAAATTGCATGGAGGAGCCTTTAAAAAGGCAGAGATAGCATATTGTATCTTATTGCTGAAAATCTCAAAAAATGCCATAAATTACATATATAATAAATTGCACTGAACTGTGATTGATACCCAGTTCACATTAAGCTATAAATTATTGGATCATACAAATCAGATGCTAAAATGAAGCTCACACCAGGAAATATACAAAAGAGTCATAACAGAGGAAAAAAGAGAGAAAAATACTATATTTTCCTGCCACCAAATCCCAAGAGTTTTAAAGCAAATTTCTAAAGGAACCTGAAGTTTGCTCATAACATATTCCCACAATTGTCAGTGTGCTTTTCAAAATAAGCCAAAATTTCTTAGTTTATTCAAGAATCTAAATGAAATGAATGATAAAGTAATGAATAGTCAGTGCAATGACAATATTAATTATCTTTTTCTTTCAAACAGGTTTGTTTTCTCATGTCTACATGATGGAACAGTGAAAGAGGAAAAGAAATTTACATTTCAATCATATAAAAAAAAATTAGTCCTACATAAAAAAAACAAACCCTGAAATGTGAAAGTAGTTAAGAACAGTGATCAGGTAAACTTGGTTTCTGAAAATATTCATCTGAAATATGTATTTTAAAATTCTACTTTGAATATGAAATAAATCTCTTTTGTATATGCATGTATGTAATGCTCACATGCATACAGGGACTCAAAGTCAAATTTTCATATGTGCAATGAAAGTAATTCATGTTTTTCTGCTGAGCTACATTCCAGGTCCAAAATAGAAATCTAAATTTTAGGTCCTAAAATTTAAAATTTTCCCCACTGTATTTTTCCTTTCATTTATTTTTATTGTGGTTTAAAAAAATTTTTGTTTATTATCCGATGTGTATATGTGTATACAAGTGTGTGACAAGACATAGATTCCTTCAAATGTCATCGTATGCTCCATCGGAAGAGGAAAGACTACATCTAGGAGAGACAAAATATAACCAGTCATAGTAGAATTAAATGTCCTGTCAATTTAACAATTTTGTAACCTACATATTAAAAAACCAATACTCATTTAAAATGAATGCTTTGTGTTGGGACTTCTTTAGCAGGATATTTGTCTTTTAATTTTTCAGTACTTCAATATTTTATAAGTAGAGTTATGAGAAAACTTTTGAAAAAGGGCTTAAAACTCTGGAACATCTCCTTTATTTTTTAGACTAAAACCATGTCCTGACACAAAGGAAATGTAAAACCAGGAAATGTACAGGTCTACAGAAGGACTTGGAACTCTCTCTTTATAATTATCTGAAGAGCTTGATGTCAGGTATTAGGTTTAAAGAGCAGCATGAGTTTCCTGAGGAAACCATTCAGTTAATTTTATAGGATGATCATTTAGCTGGTATTGGTTTCCTTGAATGGTGTATTGGAAAGAATCACAGGGAATGGAGCTGTACTACACTCACACAGCCTGGCATCAACAGAGCAATGTTGAGTACTTTTCATCCCTGTATTTGCAATTAACAACTCATAGCATAAGATAAAGAAAGGAGAATTCCCTTAGATACATGTAAAAAACTACAGTCTAAAATGTCAAGAAGATGGAGCTGGAATATGTGCACTGGTGAAGGGAGATGGGTGTTTGAGCATTGTATAATAGATTTAAGCCTGAACGCTTTGTAACTTTCCACATGGTGATTCAATAAAAAATAAAATTAAAATTAAAAAATGGGAGTTGAATCATTAAAAAACAAAACAAAACAAAATAAAATAAAATGTCAAGAAGAGAAAACTTACCTCCTAAAATTCTTAATGGAAATACTTCCTGGAAGAGAAGGTACTTAAAAAAAAAAGAGAAAATTAATAGGATATCAATGAATAAAGAGAAAGAAAGATTTTTTGTTGTGCAAGAAACTGCAGAAACACAAGCTCAAAAGCAACAATGTTTAAGGATTATATGGAAAAATATGATGCTCTATTTAGCAAGAAGGTAAAGAAGTGCATTAGAAAGAAAGATGGGTATGGAATAGGGAAAGTAGTTTGGGAAAATACTGAACATGGCATTGACTGACAGAATAGAGATCACAGTCTAGGAAGGTTGTAGGATAACATTGGTTAGCCCTTCCTCCCGGGCTACAGGGAGCTTGGGTTTATTGATTGCTCCCCCAACCTGTCAATTACCTTTGTCCCCTGATCAGACTCTGTTGACTTGTAAATATTGCTTTTCTCTTTTTTTTTTTTTTTTTTTTTGCTTTTTGGGTCACACCCAGCGATGCTCAGGGGTTACTCCTGGCTTTGCACTCAGAAATTACTCCTGGCAGTGCTTGGAGGACCATATGGGATGCTGGGGATCGAACCCGGGTCAGCCGCGTGCAAGGCAAATGCCCTACCCGCTGTGCTATCGCTCTGGCCCCTGCTTTTCTCTTCTTCTTAATGTCCTTTGCATGGTTAGTTACTTCAGAGCAATTACTTTTTGTATGGACACAGGAAGACAGTTAAAAATGAGAATTATTGAATAACATAAAGAAATAGAGTCATAAAATGAGAATTGAAATTTGCAATAATAAATCAGACAAACAATTCAGAGTAAATTTGATGGGATCTTCACAGAAAACAAAACAAAGCGTCCAGTGGAGCACTGTATGCTAAGGGTACTGGGAAACTTAGATAACTGTCACTGTCATCCCGTTGCTCATTGATTTGTTTGAGCGGGCACCAGTAATGTCTCTCATTGTGAGACTTATTGTTACTGTTTTTGGCATATCGAATATGCCATGGGTAGCTTGCCAGGCTCTGCCATGCAGGTGCTATACTCTCAGTAGCTTGCCAGACTCTCCAAGAGGGGTGGAGGAATTGAACACGGGTCGGACGTGTGAAAGGCGAACGCCCTACATCTGTGCTATTGCTCCTGCCCTGGAACCTGACATAAAGAAGGAATATTCCAAAAGAGGACTGATAAAGTTAATAGAATGTACTTATGAAAATTAAGTAATTTTCAGGACCAGCGTGATAGTACATCAGGTAGCGCATTTGTCTTGCACACAGCAAACCCAGGTTCCATCCTTCGTACCACGTATGATCTCCCAAACACTAGTATGAGTAATTCCTGAGTGTAGATCCAGAAGTAAGCCCTTAGCCCTACCAGGTGTGGTACACCCCCCCACACACACACATACAAAAGTACTTTTCAGGGGCTATAAAGATGTTAAAGTGATTAGACCCTTCTCTATAGGCAACCGACGTGGGTCCCAGAGTAGCCATACCAGTGATTTCTGAGCACCAGTTATTTCTGAGCACAGAGCCAGGAATAAGCACCAAACACAGCCAGATGTGACATCAGCCACCTTCCAAAGTAATATTTGAAAAAATACAACACTTGAGATAGTAATAAAATTTAATTGGGGAAAAGGAGATATAATGGGCATACTTTAGTAAGGTTCCAATTGTGAGCTTTGAAGTAAAACATTTAAATGACCTTAAACAAGGTGTTTTTTTTATTCTTTAATTAGTGAATCATCATGAGGGTACAGATACAGATTCACATGTTAGAACTTGTTTTTCCCTCATACAATGTTCAAAAACACATCCCTCCACCAGTGCCCATTCTCCATCACCAATAAACCCAGTATCCTTCCCCCCATCCCGTCTGCCCCCCACCACACCCTGCCTCTGTGGCAGGGTACTCCCTTTTTATTTCTTGAAGTGTCATTCTACCTTTCTTTCCCAGATTTTTTTTTAGTTTTTTTAAAATTTTATTTAAAAAATTATTAGAGAATCACTGTGATGTACAGTTACAAATATATGAACTTTTGTTTTTGCATTTCACTCATACAGTGATCGTTTACCCATCCCTCCACCAGTGCCCATTCTCCTCCACCAATGATCCTGGTATCCTGCTATCCCTCTCGCCACCCCCACCCCATCCTCCACCACCCCATTTTTACATAGAGTATAATCCTTTCTATCTAGGAGCTTTTAGAGACTGAGGAGTCAATTAAAGTACTAAGTAGACTACTAAGTAGACTGTGGCTAGGAGAAAGTAATCACACAATAATTAATATATTACTTGTAATAATTAATCATAATTATTAGAATCTTCATGTAAAGGAAAGCTTTAATTCAGAATAACTTGGTTGCAAGAGACAAGACATCACTTAAATAAACTTATAAGCAGTTACAATTAAGTATATAAAGAAATTTTCAGTGAAGAATATTTCAAGATAGTAGGGTTGGAGGAATCTGCACTCACATTCTTCCACACAAGAAAATTGCAAATGCATTTTGGACAAATTTACGAGGAAGGAGCCCTAAAAACTGAAGAGAGATCCTACAACAAAGATAAAAGGGGAAAAAAACAACCCACCGGAGAAAGAGATAATCTCTCACCAAGGATGACAACCCAGGTTCAGGGAGAAGGTTCCCAGTCAGGTGAGATTCCAAATGTGCAGAATGTTCCAAAACAGTTGAGACTATTGCAAACATATGGTACAAAATATAATAATTAAAATTTTTAAAATAATGAGTTTGTTAATGGAGTGGGTGAGAGATAGGAAGTGACCTTAAGATGTTTTTGGAGGGATGGTGACACTGTGGTGTAGATTTAGAATATTCACTGGAATCACTGTTGATGAGCAATCCCATTGCTCATCGATTTGTTCAAGTGGGAACCAGTAATGTCTCCATTGTGAGACCTATTGTTACTGTTTTTGGCATATCCAATATGCCATGGGTAGCTTGCCAGGCTCCGCCGTGCGGGCGTGATACTCTTGGTAGCCTGCCAAGCTATTGGAGAGCTGTGGAGGAATCAAACACGGGTTGGCCTCATGAAAGGCAAATGCCCTACCACTGTGCTATTGCTCCAGCCCTTTAGAATATTATATTCCAGAAATGCTATTCTTAGCAGTAGCATAAATCATAGTGCATAAAACTTAGAAAAAATAAAATTAAAGCAGCAAGAGAAAAGCAACTTTTCTACACAGTTTTTCAACAAATCTTGAGAAGAGGCCAGAAATATTTGTGTAACAGAAACAAACAGTGTCTTAAAAGAAGGTGGGGAACAGTGCGGGGCGGGGAGGTGAACTTGTCCAACTGAGGTTTCTTTACCTGTCACCTTAATACTTATAATTGAAGGAGAGACAAGAATTTTTTCGGGTAAGCAAAAGCTAAAGAAGTTCATCAATGAATTTGTTTTGCAAGAAACATTAAAATGTCTTCTTTAAGCTTAAAAGGTGACAGAAAAGAAAACACATTAAAGAAATAAAGAACTCCATAACTAAGTGTAAGATCAATTATCTATAAGCAATCATAAAGATTCAAAGGTAAAAAGCAATAAAATTAATGAAAGCTTCAATTACAAGCTTCTGAAATATCAAAAATATGAAGTACATGAAAGGGAATTTAAAAAATTAAGCTGTGGGATGCATTCCAAAGCTAAGCTAATACAAGCACAAACAGTGTAACATTCCAAATCAAAAACTTGTGTTACATGGTGACATTATGGTAAGCAGTAAGCACATTGCAAAACTTTTAGAATGTACATAAAATGGGATAAAAGGAATTAAAAAAGTATCATGGAAGAAATTCATAATCCTCAAGAGATGAAAGAAAACAAGACAGGGACAAGAGAATCTACAAAGATAATCAGGAAACAAAAAAAAAACAAAATGGCAACAAATATCTAGTTTTTAGCAATCTCCTTTAAAGAAAATGAGCCAGTGCTAAAGACAGTACAGAGATGTACTTGCACAGCCTGTTCCTGAATTGTGTTCAACCCCAGGCACCACATAGGATATCCGAAGCCCTGTCAGAAGTGATCCCTGAGTGTAGAGCCAATAGTAAGACTTTGAGCACTGCTGGGTGTAGCCAAAAATCAAACCGAAACAAAACCAAAGTAAATGAACTTAGTTGAAGATAATCTATTAAGATTGTGTGGTATTTACATATAACTGGTAACTATTCTGCTACTAACAATGTTGAAATTTGTAAAAGTATGGATGGTGCTTTAATGGAATATGCTAGGCGAGCAAGACAGAGTTTGATTTCACTCGTAAGATTAAACATAAATTTAAAAACCTGAATATTCAACAAAAGCAAACTTTATGATTTTGACAACAGAGCATATTTACCAATAAAGGGGATGTGGAATAGGTAGGCAAAGTTGGTGGTAGATAGAAAATAGAGTTGGGTAGCTAGTGTGCTAGCTTATTTATACATGTGGTGAGTGTGAAGTTTTACCCTTGAAATAAAACAGAGTTTTATACATTACCTCAAGTGAAATAAGCAATAATATCCTGAAAATCTCTGAATTCTGAATGTGCTCAATGAGGAAGTATTTTTGATCTTCCCAGGAACTAAAATTAATCAGGACTGACATGCCAGATCTCTTTGTCCACTTATTTTTTCCCCCAATAAAGACTGCCTTTTATCTTTATTCCCAATAAAGACTTCCTTTAAAAGTTTATTTATGTGACCTGGTGAAGGGATAGATGTTGGAACATTGTATTAACAACTTTGTAACTTTATAGCTCACAGTGAAGTGATTCAATAAAAGGTTTTGAAGTTTATTTATGCTACTCTATAAATTTAATTTTGTCTATTTCAATGCTTTCCTAAAAGTATAGGACCTTAAACTGGCCAGTAAAATCTTAGTGACTTAATCTCTGACTCTTTTGAAATTGCTGAAAGACAGACTCTAGTTAGATCACCATGCGTTCTTTGTAAGTTCAGTCAGCATCATCCAGAATGACAGAGTTAATTTTACTATATGTCCACTATTTCTGGCAGTGGAAACGAATATTCTTATCAGAAAATAAGGTAAAAGGAAATCATTCTGGGAAGAAAATTAAGGGACACTTTTTTCAATGGAAATTAATTCAGTAAAAGAAAAGATGTTGTGACTTTTTTATTAGATCAGGATCTTCCAAAAGATTGAGAAAACAATTTCAAAGCAAGGCTTGGGAAAGAACTGGACCAAGAAAACTGCCCGAAGAATCATCTGCTAAAAGGTAACAAAGGAGCTAATAAAAATCCAAGGAAGAAAAATGGTGATTCAATAATAAGAAAAAAATGTTCATTTTATACAACCTTCTTATGGCTCAGAAATTGATTTCTTATATTATTTCTACTAGAAATATTTCCATTGACCTCAATTACCTCCAGTCATAGACCTTTGTTTTCCGTTAGCACAGAACCCCATGGCAGAACTGAAATAACATATATTATTTCAAAAATTAAAGTCCCCCTATTTATATAACAGTACAAACAAAACTACAGAGTACAGCAATCATAGCCAATCATATATTCCTAAGTCTTTATAAAATAAGGAGAGGCTATCCATTTTGGGGCCACCCATCATTGCCTAGGTGCTAAAAAAAACTACAATCAAATTGTGTGCAGTCAATGACAAGAGGAAAACTAAAAGGCAGCACACTACTTTTCTAGATTAAGGAAGAATTTTGTGAGCTCAGAGAAGTTTAGAAGTTTAGGAATACAGCCACTGGAACCTATACTGAGAAATGAGATTTAAGGTCTTTGTGGATTTTTACTCTAATGTAAAATCTTTCTAAAAATGCAAGCTCACTCGCCATGCCCTTCTGTGATTTAAAAAAATTAAAAATCAGAGCACCTCTGGTTTAACTGAGGGTACAGTCAGCACAAAGACTATTTGGCTTCTACCAACCACAAGGGGAGAGTTTGAAGATTCAGTTTATACCCTACAGCACAGGTGGGGAATGTCACAAAATCATGTGGCCTGGCCATGGTACATGATGGAACAGACACATATTCTTCAAGTCAGCTTCCCACTGCCCATGGGTTTGAATCATAAAGCCCACAAATAATTTCATAAATTTCCAAAATATCCAAATTCAGATAGTGAATGTGGGGGGTGGAGCAATAGTACAGCAGGTAAAGTGTTTCCCTTGCGCATGGCCAACCTGGGTTTGATCCCCAGCATCCAGTAAGATCCTTAAGCCCACACTGTGAGATGTGGGTCCAACACAAAAACTAATAAACAACAACAAAAAAGAAACAATGAAATATTCAGTTAATAAAGATCAACTTTGAATTCTACCACTTGGTTATAGCAGCTTTGTGCTGAATGCCCAACATTTTTAGTCATCTTTATTTCATCTGGAGTTGTTGGGATGATCTGGTAGTAAAGAGAATGATTCCATAGTGCCTTACATGACAAACTCTCAGGAGTACATAGAAGTCTTCTTGAATAAGTCATAATGCTTTTAAATTTTTTAGAAAAAGACAACTAGAGGGACTCAAATCATAACTTCCAGAAGTCTATAAAATGGAAGTATAAAAGGCAAATCAGAAAACTAATTGTTGCCTTATGCACCACATCATACTCAGAAAGTTCCTCATAAGGCCTTTGGGAATGTATTATTCTTCCACTGAAATTCTACATAAAGGCAATTGACTTAACAATAAGAATTAAATTGTCCGTTCCATTTTGAGTGTGTGATCTCTTATAGTTAATATCATGCTACGCAGTATACGAAATCACTGTATCACTGTCATCCCATTGTTCATTGATTTGTTTGAGTGGGCACCAGTAATGTCTCCATTCGTCCCAGCTCTGAGATTTTAGCAGCCTTTCCTTACTTGTCCTACTCAACGGTGTCATATTAGAGGTTCTTTCAGGGTCAGGGGAGTGAGACCCATTACTGTTAGTGTTTTTGGCATACTGAATACATCATGGGGAGCTTGCCAGGCTCTGCCGTGAACGTATGTACAGGAAAAGAAAAAGAAGAATACATGAGGTAAAAACAAAATAAAATATATGAACTGAAAAAAGCTAAATATATACCATTAAAATATACTCAAAGTACTAAGGAGAAAAAAGGTCCACCAAAAGCAATATTCCCAGGGCCAAACATTAGCACAGCAGGTAGCGTATCTGCCTTGCATGCAGTTGCTGGGTTCCATCCTTGGCATCTCATCCATTTCTAGCACTGCCAGAAGTGATCTGAGTGAAGAACCAGGAAAAAACCCTGAGAACCTTCTGGTATGGAACCCAGACAAAAACAACAGCAATATTCACTTGTAAACTAAGTTTTTACACCAAGACTGATATGAAGAACATATCACTATCCTGTTTTCTGTTAGGAGGGCTAGAGTGGATCGACTGGAGAGGACTGGACACGCCATCTTCACCCATGGCCAAAAGAGACTTGGTCCCAGGCACCCCAGGAATGATCCCAGATCACCAAGTCGAAATAATCCCTGAACCTGTTGGGAATGATACCTGAGCATTGAGCCAGGAGTAAGGCCTGAGCACAGCCAGATATTGCCTCCAAGCCCAAAAATAAATAAAAAGTTTTTTTTTAAAAAAAATGATACTATGATATAGGCAAAATTCTATCTCCCATGAAATAAAGCAAAATATAATCCAGCACATAATATAAATATTATAGTTTAACCCCAACAACTGAAAAATAAACAATACTCCATTATCAATTCTGCTCAAATCCATGACCCACTTTACTTCAGTTTTAGATGATATGAAATGTTCACCAAGCAAAATGCTACTCAGTAAGAGTTCCTATCTGGGTTACGAGGAGGAAGAGCATTGTAGTAGTGTAGAACTGAGAGCTACTTCCTTCGCCCTGTCTACACATGGGGAGCGGCAAAGTGCACTTGGGGGAAACCACCACACTGAGCACTTAAAAGCTCCACAATTAGTGTACAAAAGCAGTAGCTTTTTTTGATAATTAGGGTTTTGAAGTTTTATTTAAAATTTTTGCTTGGGGCTGGAGCAATAGTACAAGGGGTTGTACTTGCCTTGTAAATGGCCAACCTAGGTTCATCCCTGACATCCCATATGGTCCCCCAAACATCCCCAGGGGTAATTTCTGAGTGCAGAACCAGCATAAGCCCTCAGCAGCATCAGGCATGGCCCAAAAAACAAGCAAAAAAAACCCATTAATTTTTAAAAACTTATTTAAAGTAACAACAGAGCCTGGCAAGCTACCCATGGTGTATTCAATATGCCAAAAACAGTAACAACAAGTCTCACAAATGATACATTACTGGTGCCCACTTGAGCAAATCGATGAGCTACGGGATGACAGTGACAGTAACAGTATTTAAAGTAAAAAAAAATAGGATATAAACAGTAACATAGGAAAGGATACCGAGATATGGTTTATAGTCTCTTTTATTTCTCATTCTCCTTACAATAATAACCTGGATCTTTATTTTAGGGCTGAAACCAAAGGTGCTTTTAAGGTCACATGTCTTTTCTGGAAATTTCAGTTCAACAATGGACTTGAACTAACCTCTTTTAAACTATTGCAGTGTTTTTGTTGGCAGATGTGGGGGAAGGAACGAGTGAGATCTTTTCTGTCACTGATACAGGAATGATGGAGGGTACATTCTGTCACATTGAAAGCCTCTGCCTACTCATTGTTAGCACCACACAAAACAGCAAAGAGGCAGAGAGTTGACAGAGGGCTGGATACCATTTAGTGAGACAGGACGTTAAAATTTGGCTCCCACTTATGGAAAGATCCCTTCATCTGTGTCCATAGAGAAGTAGTTTGTTTTTGCAATTCCAGTATCTATCCCCAATTCTTCTGATAATACCTGGCTTTATATAGAGAAATAGGGACTGCTTCCCTCATTCCCATGATTTATGAAGAATGATCTTCAAGCCAACTTAATCAAAATAGCATAATAATAGTCAATTAAGAATACACGCACATGCATATATACATATGTAGGAATAAGTAGGAATAAGTCTCAGTATATGGTATACTTGGAAGAATATATAGAACTAATGACTTTATATATCCACTAAATTAACCAGCTGGTAAAAAATGTATGTGTTGTTTGAAGACAGTCTATATTTCACTATTTAGACCAATGCTGTTGATGAAACAAATTCAATAAAAACATAAATTAATAGATTTATATTTTATTTTGAGCATTTTTAGCTCCATTTGAGACCAAATTTGCTATATGATTTCTCAATAATGTTTTAAAAAGTTCCCTTTTTATGTTAAGGTAGGTTAGATTTATTTATGCTCCTAAATGGTTCCAATGTGTCCGTGCTAACTTGGTCTGTGAGCAGCCCAGCACTGAACAAGGTAAACTATAGAAAATGTTCTGTGTCCTACGATAGACTCCAGTATCTTCAGAGAGTTCTGAGAAGCAATATTACCAGTTTGGCAAAGGTTCAATTCTTACCAATTAAGTGGGGACTTAATAGAATATGTGTATTAAGTCTATTAAGTTAAAATATGGCTATAATTTAAGAAAATTCAAGGAGTATGTGACTTTTCGTATAGATCTCTAGTCTTGGGGAACAAATCAACACCCGTTTCAGTAGGAAAATGTGTCCTCCAGAGCAAGTCAATACCTCTTACCTGATTCTGTCAGGTGCTTCCCTGTAGGTAATAACTGAGATCCTGCTCAACTTTCAGGCATGAGCCAGTATCAGTAAAGAGCCAACTCTTACTTGTTCTCATCTGTACATCATTATCCAATTAGATGGAAGAGTTGCAACACTCAACTCCACTTTCTTATGATATGAAAAGTGAAAGAGAGTTAGCCCAGAACCTAGAATAGGATTCACATGCATCAAATAAAAAGACTAAGGAATTCCTTTCTCTCAGAGTCCCTTATAGGTTATGGAGTTATATCTCAATTATCCATCACATCATGGGATCTATTTATTATATGGTCGTACCTCAAGGATATGTGGCATAAATGGTGAATTAATTGACAAACACTGATATTTTTGAGAAGCATTGATTAGAATACTACACTGTTCTCATTTTCTTTCTCTATTCTTCTTCTGTGCCAACCTGATAACAGAGCGAAGGTAAGAGGATGCATTATAAGAGCCCGAGCAATAGTACAGTAGGAAAGGCTCTGCCTTGTAAGCATTCACCAGGGCTCAGTCCCTGGCACCCCGTATGGTCCCCTGAGACTCACCAGGAGTGAGCCCTGAGCACAGACCACAGAGCAAGCCCTGAGTATTGCCAGGTGTAGCCCAGAAACCAAAAAGAAAAAAACATGAAAGAAAGAAAAAAGATAGACTGCATTATAGATTATTCAGAGACCTGGTACATGATTGACAGCATAAATTTTTGATGTAGTTTAAGATTTCATCATTCAGGTATTTTACACTAAACACTAATCTCTATCCAAATTCAATGGTTGTGGGTGAGTTTCTTGTTGATTTTTTCCATGCTTCCTTGGGAATGATAATATAATACTTTCTCAACCAGGAAGGGGATGAATAAAGTTAGGTACTTAAGGTGTGAAAAGATTCCCCTGAATCTTTTCTTATAGTCTAGCTGTAAAACTTCCTTTTCATAAAAATTTAATATGGGCCCATACCAGGAAAGTTAAATGAGATACTAAACATTATAATACATTGTCAATCATTAATAATTAAATAATTGGCTAGAAAGCAAGTTGAATGATCTCATCCTGATTTAGTCCCTGGGTTCATTGGTATAAATTTACAATTATTATAGTATATTATCTCTTTTCTGAGTTAAATGGTAATTTAACCCTTATTTGAATTAAATAAGAGGTATGGAAACTTTATTCCATATATGCAACAATCAAGGCTCCATTCTATACCTATATTGTTTGGCTCAATTATAAATACTAATATTTGAAGGTGCATATATTATCCCACTTCATGCTTTTGGCTTGGAGAGATCATGAGTTTTCAAATATTATAACAACTGGCATGTGGATTCAGGAAGCACACCCAAGATTGTTAAAACTTACTCCTCCTTCCTTCTGGAGGGTAAACTGTACTTCTTTTATGAGAGATTAAAATTTAAAAATGCTATGGTGCCTTCCCTCTTCTCTCTGATAATTCAGACTTCCTATAATCCCCTTTATTTAGTTTCAATGATACATGCTTACAACTGGCAGCTAAAGACTTAAAGGTCCTTGGAAAAATCTGAAGTGATGAACTAAAGTTGTTCCATTCTAGGACCAAAGAATTTTTTACACCAATTTGGACTTTATGGGTAATATTTTGGGTAAGGTAACAAGTATAACTTACTTTTTATAACTAAAATTACTCACCTTAACAGGACGTAATACAAATATCCAATGTCTGATGCGACAATTCTTTACAATCCTCACTTGGACTCTAGTTATCTAGTTGAGACTTTTGCATGGAATAATTGGTGGGGGAAAGGTAATGTTTTATATCTGTCAAAAGTTTGATGTTCTTTCCAATTTTCCCTTTAATGATCTGTTTCTTACACTATACCCTTGACATCTTTATGGTTTGCAGGTGCTCTGGCTGAAGATCTTACATTGCCAATCCAATAAAAAAATTCTCTTTACATTTTCACTCGAAAGAAACTTTGTATCTTCTATTAAGTTTTCTTTATAGCATATCTATTTCAATTTTAACAGCCAATGTTACAGAAAGGATTGTCTGGGTTAACACAGAAAGAAAGGAGTAGAAACCAAATTCTGTGGCTTTTCTTCCTATATTCCTTCTATAGATCTGTGACAATCAAAAACACACTGTGAAAATTGCCATTTCTGATATCATTGGTGTCTAGAATGTGTTTCATATTTGACACAGATCTTCAAATAGTCTTTCTCTCTCATTCTTAATGTCACTATCTTCTCTTACATTCTGTCTTTTTACAATTTATAAGACTAGTACTTTACAACTATGAGATACCACCTCACACCACAGAGACTGGCTCACATCCAAAAGAACAAAAAAACCACTGTTGGCGTGCATGTAGGGAGAAAGGAACCCTCCTACACTGCTGGTGGGAATGACGACTGGTTAAGCCCTTTTGGAAAACAATATGGTCGCTTCTCAAAAAATTAGAAATCGAGCTCCCATTTGATCCAGCAATACCACTCCTGTGAATATACCCCAGAGAAGCAAAAAAGTATAGTCAAAATAATATCTGCACCTGTATGTTCATTGCAGCACAGTTTACAATAGCCAGAATCTGGAAAAAATCCGAATGCCTGAGAACAAATGACTGGCTAAAAAAACTTTGGTACATCTACACAATGGGATACTATGCAGCTATTAGAAAGCATGAAGTAATGAAATTTGCATATAAGTGGATCAACCTGGAAAGTATCATGTTGAGTGAAATGAGTCAGAAAAGAGACAGACACATAAAGATTGCACTCATATGTGGAATATAAAGTAGCAGAGAGGTACGAGCTAGCAATAATGCAACCTCTTTACTTTAGTCAGTAAAGTACTAAAATAGAGAAATCTAGAACCTCCCAGCCACTACTGTGACCACACGACCTCATATCTCTTCATTCTCAGCAATGGAGAACAAATTATCAAATGCTTCCTTTCCAGCAGGTTCGATTCTGGGGAGGGGGGGGACTCCAAACAATAATAGTGAGTTTTTTTGTTTGTATGTAATCAAAGTAAAGAGAAAGTAAAGTGAAATTTATCAGCTACACAGACGGGGTGGGGGGCTGGAGGGCGGGGGCGGGAGGGAAGGTTTACCGTGGTTCTTGGTGGTGGAATATGTGCACTGGTGAAGGGATGGGTGTTCGAGCATTGTGTAACTGAGACTTAAGCCTGAAAGCTTTGTAACTTTCCGCATGGTGATTCAATTAAAAAAAAAGTAAAAATAAGATACAAATATAAAAATTCAACTATGTTAGGTTGTACTGAATAAATATTTAAAGTCTTAAAAAAAGACTAGAACTTTACCTTGGCATTGATATATCATCAAGTATTAACAAATCAGGTGGACATACAGGTGGGAAAAAAAGAATTGAAATCAATACAATATATAGGAAGATAGATGCTAAGCAATGACATACTAGAGAACATGAAATTATTTCCCCTTATTTATGATACAGACAAGTCATTCCAACTCAACTTTCCATTGTGATATGACCTTGATGTACAAAATTTGAGCTTCTATTAACTCAAGACATAGGGAGATGTACACTAATTGTGCAGTGTTTAACTTTAAAGGTAATGTGAATCTGATAGAAGAGCTATGAATATGAGAATAAGTTTAAGATTTCCCATTCACACCCTAAAAAGTTTTAATGAAGAAGAGGTAGTTCCCTAACTAATTCCAAGATAGAAAACTATAATCAATAGCTGAATTATATAAGGAGGAAGATTTCACCTGGAAAAAGAAAAACAAGAATGCCTATAAAATTCTAAATATTGTTCAATGGGAGTAAACTCCTTTCACAGAAAAGAAACCACAATCACAACAGAGTAGAGTGAGCTAATAAAACTAGCTTTTTCAGGGATGGGAATGAGTGTGGGACAAGAAGAGATAGGACACTCTCTCCCAAGAATCCAAGATTCTAAGAAAAATTCTGTAACCTGAACTGAAGTTTTCTTAAAGTTTTTAAAGCTCTGTAGCACTGTCATCCTGTGGTTCATTCATTTGCTCTAGCGGGCACCAGTAATGTCTCCCTTGTGAGACTTGTAGTTATTGATTTTGGCATGTCAAATATGCCATGGGTAGCTTCCCCAGGCTCTGCTGTGCGGGCGGGATACTCTTGGTAGCTTGCCAGGCTCTCCAAGAGGGAGAGAAGAATCGAACCTGGGTAGGCTGCGTGCAAGGCAAATGCCCTATCCATTGTGCTATCGTTTCTAATTAAGTGTGAAAATTAAGAGAGGAACATGGATCTAAATGCCATTTTAGAGTAGATTCCAAGTATAGAGCAGTTCACCAATAATTTATACCAAAATAAGCATTTACATATTCATAGATAATTCTTCTGTGTCATTCTAAGTTAGTTGGCAATGCTACAGCAAAGTATGAGAAAGATATGGCAGTCAGTTTTCCTTCTGTGAGTTGTAACATCATCAATTCAAGTCACTTTCATTATCATTATCATCATTATCTTTCATCAACAGCCCAGCATCATTTCCTATTATTTGTACCTGGGCTTATACAGTGAGAGGCATTACTATATAATGCAAGGCAACAGAGTGACAGGATTTAAAATAAAGGCTCTGAATTGCTTCAATTGAAGCCCTGAATCTGCCATATTCTAACTCCTAATCTTCAGTTAAATTACTTAATCCATCTCTTCCTTTATTCCTTTATGGGGAAAATGAGTCGTAGACATTTGAATGCTTAAATAAGCAAGCACATGTAAAAGCACTTATATCTGTATGAGCACAGATTTAGTGCTCAATAAATGTTAGTTATTACTTTTACTTATCCAAAACATATGCACTTCGTCATAATTATACTAACTTGACAGATAAAAAAACTGAAGTCTGAAGAAGCTGTGAAACTGGTCTAATTATTATACACAGTGGTAAATGCTGACACTAGAATTCAGAATTATGTTTAGTTCCATCCTAAAATCCAGAATATTCTACATTTCTTATAAATGGCAATACCTGAATATTATCAAAATGATACTATAAGCATTAAGCATACCTTGATAAAATGTTTACTCAATCAAATATCCAATTATTTAATATCTACCAATCAAAAAGTCTTGCCTATTTGTAGAGACACAACAAACTGGAATTGATTTCTTTATTCATTTGTAATGATTTATTTTCCTTAGAAATTCACAGGTAATTCCAAGGGAAGACTTTGGAGATTTAGCATGTTATACCTACTGAGGTCATCTAAATTGTCTGTTTTTTTCTTCAAAAGAGAGATAATTTTATTCCTAGTAACTAAAAATAAGAAAATTGTGCTTACTATTCTGAGTAGTGTTTACAGCTATCATTGAATGACTGGTTATTTGGCAATTGTCACCTCCAATTAGAACTATCAATAGTGCTATCAGTTTTCCTATCAAAGCCCAAGGCATTGGAAGTGAAGGAAAATGAACATGAGACAAAGGTTGAATAAAATACCCCTTTGAAGCAATCAAATACTGATTTAAAATAAAAATTAAAAGATAACATTTTAAATCAGTTATAATCCAGTTAAGAAGTTATTTTATGAAGCAACTACTACATACCAGGCACTGTAAGTGGCAGGTGATTTATTGATAAAACAGATGTAATCTCTGTAGTCTCTCTCTCTCCTCCCCTTTTATGTGACTTCTTCACATGAAAATCCTACAAAGATGTGAACTTTGGTCTGGGGTCAGGCTCCTTTAATCCTACCACAATTGCAGTCCTTGCCATCACCAATTTGTTATACTTGTTACATTTTGTTTCACAAAGTATATCTAAGTTTCTTGTCCCAGAAACTTTCTACAAAGTTGAATTCCTACACATTCATTAATCATGCAACAATAAAAGAGGGGGAAACGTGAATCCCAGAAGGTATTTGATTTTTAGAACAGCAGAAACTATACATTGCACATTTTTGAATGAAAGTTTAAAGAGACACACATTGACACAATTTAAAGGTACATTTAGAGGCAGACAGTTTAAACTATAGCTTATACTCATGTATATTCCACTCCAATGAAAGGCATAGCTTGATAAGCCAAGTCTTTCATCACCACTGTGATCACTGCAATTACCATCATCATCATCATCATCATCATCATCATCATCATCATCATCATCATCATCATCATCACACCATAATGACAATGGTATCTCATCTCACACCTGTGAGGTGATGCTACAGCAAGAAGGCCAGAAACACAAGTGCTCAAGGATATGGAATAAAAGGAACCTCAGTCTGCCTTATGGAAAATAGTAAAGGGATATCTCAAAATAATGAGATAGACACCAGAGAGATAGTATAGGAGTAAGGTGCTTGCCTTGCACAGAGCAAACTCCAGTTTGATACCCAGGGTCACATATAGTCCCCCAAGTATTACCAGGAGTGATCCCTGAACATAGGGCAAAGAATATGCCCTGAGGACTATCAGATGTGGACCCCAAACTTTAAAAATAAAATTAAATATGTATGGTCTAGAGAGTTAATATTATGGGGAGGGCATTTTCCTTGTATATAGCTGACCTGGATTCAATCCTGGTACCACATATAGTTCCATGAGCATCCCCATCAGAGATTCTTGAGCACAGAACCATATGTAAGCCCTAGGCAATGCTAGTTGTGGTAAAACCCAATAAGTAAATAAATTTAAACTAGAACTTCAATATGATCTATCAATTCTACTCCTGGTATCTATTCCAAGAACACAAATTCATTAATCTGAAAGGACATATGCACTCTTATATTTATTATAGCACTATTTACAATATCCATGATGTAGACACATTCCAAATGTTTTATGGCATATGAGTGGATAAAGTACTATGTTTTATGAATAAAATGGATAAAAATTTGCATTTTGATATGCTATGGATAAAATAAATGGTCTAACATTAAGCAAAATAGATCATATGGAGGAGGAAAAATATAATTATCAAGTGATCTCACTCATAAGTGGAATATAAATCAAAGTAATAGATAATGCCCCATGAAAGTAAACTTTAAATTCTAAAAACAGAACATAAGTTGTTAAATGTATGAGGCAGATGAACCCTATGAAAATTAGAGAAGAGATATTTGCACTTAGGTGGTAGGCATAGTAAGGTAAAACTTACAAACACATCCTTTAAAAATTAACAAAATAATTATATATTCCATGAAAATAATTATTCATAACTCAACTAAAATTAAAAGGAACTCAAATACCTATAGCATGGGCTCAGTGATTGATTAAAATGCCTATAGCATGGGCTAAATGATTATTCATAAAATATATTTTAAAATTTATATGAAAATTTGGTATTGGAATAAGTATAGATTCTCTGACCAATGGGTCATAATAGAACACCTGAGAACGAACCCCCACATATGTGGTCAGTTAATTTTTGACAAATACACAAAGAGCATAAAATGGAATAAAGAGATCCTCTTAAACAAACTGTGCTGAAAAAATTGGATAACCATGTGTTAAAAACTAAAACTTATCCATATCTAACACCTTATACAAAAGTCAATCAAAAAATCAAATACCTTAGATTAGACTAGAATCTATAAAATACATCGATGAAAATACAGGCAGAATGCTCCAAAATATGGACCATAAAGGTGTTTTCAATGATACAATTCCACTGGCAAAGGTGAAAGAATCAATAATAGACAAATAGGAGTATATCAAATTAAGGAGATTAGGCATGGCAAAAGAAATATGGGCTAACATAAAAAGACAACTAACTGAATGGGAGAAAATATTTGTGGTCAACACATCACATAAAGGGTTGATACCCAGGATATATAAGTATATATAAAGTAGTGACAAAAATCAGCAAACAAACAAAAAACAAAACAAAACTCTCCCCTAAAAAAACCATCAAAAAATGGGGAGAGGAAATGAACAGGGATTTCTCTGAGGAAGACCAACAGATGGCCAAAAGACATGTGAAAAAATGTTCATCATAAATTACTAGCAAAATCCTAATCAAAATAACCATGAGGTATACCACCTCATACCAGTGAGAATGGCACAAATTAAAAATAATGGGAACATCTGTGTTGGTGGGGATGTGGTGAGAAAGGAACCCTCATACACTGCTGGTGAGAATTTTGTCTTGTTCAGTCCCTGTTGAAAACAGTATAGAGAGTTCTCAGCAAACTTAAAATTGAGCTATGAGCCAGCAATTCCACTTTTGGATATCTGTCCCAGGACAGAAAAAAACATATTCATTTAAAAGGATGTATGCACACACCATTATTCACTGTAGCAATCAGCACAATGCCTAAGATTTGGAATCGACCTAAATGTCCAACAGTAGATCACTTGATCCTGAAGATGTGGTATATACACGTAATGGAATACTACACAGTTGTAAGGAATGATTAAATCATACAATTTGCTGAAACATGGATAGAACTGGAAGATAGTATGTTAAATGAAGTCAAAAGAAGGATAAACACTGAAAAATATCACTTATATGTGCAATTTAGAGTAACTGGATGAGGAAATCGAATGTTTTAAGGAGGGATGCCTGGATCACCACTGATCCCAGTGTATAAGGAGGAAAAAGAAAGTAGAGGAGGAGGAAGGGAGAAGAGATAGATGAGAAGCAATGGGGCAGGGGTGACTCAGGCATACTGGTGGAGTTAAGGAATGAATTAGCTAAATATCCAAACCACAGAGTCAACAACACTGAAAACCCAACATTTAAATGCTGCCTGTCAAGAGGACAGGTGGTTGGAGAGTGAATCTGGGAACACTGGTGGATGGAAGTTGACCTTGATGAATGACTTCACAATGGAACATTGCATGTCCAAAACCCAACTATAAATAGCTTTGTAATTCTGGTGCTTTATTAAAATAAAATCTTAGAAAAATTATATGGAATTTTATGTCTTATGTAAAATATTATTTAACATACATATTTTAAATAATTAAAATGTTGACATCACATGTGATAAAAGTCTACTGTATATACACCACTTAATGTAGATGTATTTAAATAATTTATATATTTTGTCTAAATTATACAAAATGCATATTTTTAAATTTAAAAGAATGTAGAGTGAACTGTACATAAAGTATGCTGGTTCGATTCTCATGGAAGAGAAAAGTAGAAATAACATTAGATTTCTTTTTCACATTTTCAATCTTTATATAAAAAGGTATCACTTTTAATCTAAGACTTTAAATGAAAGAAATTAATGGAATCTTCAAAAGTTAAAAAAACATCAAATTTCTAAATTACTAATACCGAGATTTAGTCTTTATTTTACACCATATTAATTTCAAAAACTAATTATTTATGTACATTTCACACAAATAAGTCCAATATGTAGTGTGACTTTTATGTTATCTATAACATCTATTTTTACATGTTCTCATATAATTATGAAATATAAACAGGTTTTACTATAAGTGAATATTTGTAAAAATCACCACAAACATTTTAATTAGAAAAATTTGACATTTTGTGATGGGAAAGTTGAAAATATCCATCTCAAGCACTACTGAATATCTTCAGTCTTCTAAAATAAACAGGGAAAAGATATAACCTTCAATAGAAAAGTAGGCAACAGAATCAGCATTTTAAAGGAAAAGAAACATAAAAGGCTAAGAATCATAGGAAGAGATACTCAAGGCCTTAAAAATATTATAATGAGGACCACAGAGAGAGCTCAATGTACTTGAGGGCACTTTTGCATGTGGGGTGCCAGGTTCCATCCTTGGTACCATGTAGTTCCTAGAGCACTCTCAGGGGTAACTCAAAAATCACTGAGAGACTAAGAGCCTTTGAGCACCTCTAGGTATGGTGAAAAACCAAAATTATAATGAAATAATGCTCTGGCATTTACACATATTGGATTGATATGCTTAGAAAGCAGAACATTACTACATACCAGCAAAAATATGCATAGTCAGCAGAAGTGAGGTATGATACAGCTATTCTGGAAATGATATGGCAAAATTTAGGCAAATAAAATTGATATATGCATTTTAATCTGTGACCGCTCTGTTCATCTGTATAGTAAGGAGTTCCATACAAATAAAAGGGGAATTCTGAAGAAATATTGCATAATAACACTCATTATGATTAAGGAGAATTGTGTCTCTGGGTTTTATTTTGTAGGGGAAATTGCAAGAAAACCTATGATAGAATTTTTTGAGAATTTAGAACACATCACATGTACTACTTTCAGTGAGAGGATGTAAACATTAAGCGAATAGCACAATCAATCAAAATATTATATTTAAACAAAGTAGCTGAGGGTTTTGTTTGTTTGTTTATGGGTACCATTGGTGCTCCAGGCTTACTGCTGGCTTAGCACTCAAAACTCACTCTTGGTGGGCTCAAGACACTGTATGAGAAGCTTGGGGTCGAACCCAGGTCTGCATGTATCAAAGCAAGCAACTACCCAATGTACTATTTCTCAGTCCCCAAGGTGCTGAGTTTTTAAAACTGAGTATCCTGGTTATGGGTACGGTGTAAGAAAGATATATGCATAAAATGATCTTTTGAAAATCACAGTTCCTCAATAATAAACATATATATGTTTATATGTACACATACATATAGTAAGGAGTTCTACACAAATAAAAGGGGGAATGTGACGAGATATATATGTTTATATATATACAATTTTTCCTGGAGCGCATGGCTGCATGTATGGCCATACAACCTCTTTATTTTTATTTTTATTTAATTTATTTATTTTTCCCTGCATGGCAGAGCCTGGCAAGCTACCTGTAACATATTTGATATGCCAAAAGCAGATGCCATCAGGCTACATTAGCACGTGACAGGGACAAATGAAGACATTACTGGCACCCACTCAAGCAAATAGATGAATAATGGGATGACAGTGATAAGGTGATATATACACACATATATACATTTATAGCTTAGAAAATAAGAACTATTGTGAAACATATAGTACATTATTTTTAAATTATGAATTAAATGCAAACACAAATTCATGTTTAAAGGAATATAGTAGAGAAAGGGTGAAAGCAGGGAGGAAGTACTGAGTAAAGATACAATAATAGCATGATGGTGTAAGAATTTGATGGAAAAGCAAGCCATGCCACCAGACCACGTGCCAGGCTGTTTCACTTGGGGCACCCCAGAGTCAGGCGGGTGAAACCCCTCCCCGCCCCAAGAGCCCAGCCCTGGCAGCTGAAAACTCAGAAGACAACCACCACCATACTCATAGCTGCTCTCCACACACTCGAGCCAAGCCTCACCCACGAGTGAACCTATTCCTAGACACTTCATAGGACACACCCTACCCATACTCCAAGAGTACTGCACCACTTTTGATGGGATTGAAATAGGAGGAAATATATTATTGGGGTTCTGCTTTGAGGCAGAGATTGGGGTTCGGGATGGAAACACCTGAAATATGGTGGTGGGAAGGTGTAATGGTGGTGGGATTGGTGTTTGAATCTTAAATGTCAAATATTATGAACTACTTTATAAAATATTTTTTAAAAGAAGAGAAATATTTCTGTAACTAAACATTTCATCAGAATTAATGAAAATTCTCTCAATATCCTTAACTTGGAATTCAAATATATTCATGGGTAATCCGCTGTAAAGACTCTTTAAATGGGAAATCACAGATAATAAATTTTATAAGATATACTCTGTATCTGTGTCTACACGTCTATCTATAGTATTTTCTAGCTTATCATGATTAGAAATGCAATTGTATCCTTAATTTAGTGTGACATAATGACATAAAAAGCATAATGTTACAAACAATTGACTAAAATTTAAAAAAATCTAGGTCAAATAAAGTTTAAATGAAAAGTCTAGATCAAAAAAAAAATTCATGGAAAAGCTGACATCACTTTCTGTATCTGAGCATTAAACTAGTAAGTAGAATTCAATCTACCATTCAATGTTTTCCCAAAATGTCTTGCAATTTAAACACACAAAAATGTCTCTTCTCTGCTTAGCACTGGAGGTGCCTGAATAATTTCTTATGGATCTGTACAATGGCTGTCATATATATCAAACTTCTAGATCTTTCTCCAGTCCCCTCAAATAGAAGTAATAGCACTCTCTACTACCCTTCCAAAGCCCTTAATGGTCTTTGTACAGAATTTATTATTTTAAAATTATGTGTTCTGATTCACGTGCTTCCCTAACTAGCAAGTCATGATCTGGATTTATTTTAAATAATTTTTGTACCTCATGAGAAATTGGTAACTGTGTGTGGGATAAATGAATATATGTGTGTTATATAACACATGTGGTCCTGCAGTCATTTTTTAAAAAAATAAACATGTTTATAGAAATGAAGTTCATTTTTCTTATATATAGAATTTTCTGCCAAATTATATTTACAAGATAATCCATCTATTATTTTTAAATATTTATCTGAGTATGTTAAATAATTTAATAGTTATTTCAATTGTTGCCATTGGAAAATTTCTTTTGACATATGCATGTAATGCTCCCAATCTTCAAGTTTACTTCCTTTGAGTTTTTTCTCCTTAAAAAAAGCTGAAATTGTAGTTAGTAGCAAATTCCAAGAGTATGGTTTACTCAATTACTAGTATTTCAAAGACAAGATTCAGTCTAATTTTGGTTGTGTGATGACACATCCTCATAAGCAAGTTAAAACTGTACCTATGGGAATTTAAGTAAGTACTGCAGAGACATTTAAATGTTGCATAAATTGACTGGCATCTCTGGTGAGTTGTCATCTCAGCAAGGGTCTAGCCATCAGTAATCAATACATTCTCATGGAGATTGGTTTCCTAGAATTATGGTTTTCTGTCTTATTCGTCTTTGAAATTTCATGTGTTATTTTTAAATTGTAATGTAATTTCTACTGATGTTAAAAAGTAGAATTACTCTCTTAATATTTTGTGCTTCTAAGGTTTCTACAATATGAGAACCTGTGATATATCTCATCTATTTTTAAATAATGGAGAACTCACTATTGTTAGAAAAATGAAAAAAGAAATAAGAAGAGAGATTCCACTGTGTCATGAAGACATTTATCCATAAACACCAATGCTATTTTTGTGTGTGAAGTGTGCCCAGAAACTGAATGAGTCTTTAAGTAAAATTAGAAAATATCTCTGAGTTCTTTTGCCCTAAGGACCAAAACATGATTTTTCTTTCCTAGTGTTTTATTTGGCCAAATACAGATTCAAAAGTTGGGAAGAATGAGTTTGTTACTAGTTCACTAAAATCACTTCACAATCTTTTTGATATTTCCCAGAAGGGACACTTGACTTTCCTAAATGTGATTAAATTTCAATTCAAACCATCTCACTTTTATTACAAACACAGAATCCTTCTCACCTCAAGAGTTCCTCCTTGAGCACTGAAGGAATTCTGATGAGTTTCAAAGAGAGGGCAGACACGGAGAGGCTAAAGCAATCAGTCATCATAGACATAGCGTCTAACTGTTAATCTTCTGGATTCTCCCTTGCATCCTGTTCACTTTTCAGCAGAACAACCCACATTTAATCCCCCATTTTCCCTTTTCTTAAAGGATTTGCCATACATTTTTCATGGAAATGATACCATTCTAGTTTCTTCCAAGTACACTTTTGAGGTGTATCTTAATTCTCTGCAATCCATTGGCAGCATACATATTTCCAAAAGGCATTACCATTAGCACTAAACAAGTCCACTACATCTGTGTTCTATTGGTAGCCTAAAAGCCTACAAATAAAAAGCTGATAATTCTTGTTCTTTTAAAAAATGGAAATTTGTACCAGGGTAAGCTACAAATATTTTTAGTGTATCTTCTTAACTAATCTTATTCAATATCTGAATTTTCAAGATATTAAGTATTACCTATTGAATATAGTAATAGTTAAATCAACATGTTTATTAAAACATTAATACAAAAATTGAAATATCAATTAACAAATCTGTAATGAATACTTAAATATCTGAATGCTTAAATATATATTAATACTTAAATCTATTCTGGGTAACAGTAGCAGGTTAGTAGATTGTATAATATATAACATGTATTATATAGTATATATATAGTATATAGTATATATTAATATATTATATAGTATATATTAATATATTATATATTATATACCATTATATATAATATATATAATAGTAGATTGTATAATATCTGATATGTGATAGGTAGTATCTTTCCTCCCAAGACATATGGTCAACTAATTCATATAAAAATACTTATTCTTTGAAAATAAATTCATGTTGGAAATTGCAGAGTGAATTTTTCATAGTCTATATACAAGATCTTCTCTATGAAAGTTCAAGAAGAAAATGTTTTCCTACCTAGGACAAACACCAGAAATCTGTAAAGTATATTTTATATATATGTATACATGAATCCTTCATACATTAGTCCTGCTAATATTCTCTGCCATTGTCTAATACATGAAATATAGTTTTAGAAGGAGGGAAGCCCTCAGTTTTATTTGTTTCCAGAACTTTTCTAGTACTTAGCACTGCACTGTGCACTGTTGTCCAGTTGTTCATCAATTTGCTCGAGTGGGCACCAGTAACGTCTCCATTGTGAGACTTGTACTTACTGTTTTTGGCCTATTGAATATGCCATGGGTAGTTTGCTAGGCTCTGCCATGAGAGTGGGATACTCTCAGTAGCTTGCCGGGCTCTCAAAGAGGGATGGGGGAATCGAATCCAGGTTTGCCTCGTGCAAGGCAAATACCCTACCTGCTGTGCTATAGCTCCAGTCCTCCAGTACTTAACCTTAGGTAATTCTTACATTTCTCTAAACATCAGTTTGCTGAACTATAAGTGGGGATAATTTCCCACATTCACCCTTCATTCTCAAGGGTGAATGTGGGAAATTAAATGAGTTAATACAAAGAGTTCTGGGCACAGCTCAGGTAAGGCAGATGGTCTTGCATGCAAATGACCTGGGTTCAATCCCTGACATCACATATGGTTCCCCAAGCACCACCAGGAGTAATTCCTGAGTGTAGAGCTAGGAATAATTCCTGAGCATTATTGGGTGTGGGCCCCCAAAACATATATACACATGTGTATATATACATATATATATACACATATACAAATGCATAGAGAGAGAGTAAGAGAGAAAGAGAGAGAGAGAGAGAGAGAGAGAGAGAGAGAGAGAGAGAGGCATTTCTTAAAGAATCCTGGCAAAGTTGAGGAGCTTAGCAAAAGGCTTATATTTTATATCAATGTATAGAGTTTTCATTCTAATGGTTACCATGATAACTTTATTCATTTCACTATATTTGATTGAATTCTATTCCACTGATCAGAACACTGAAACTAAAGAAGCAATATCCCTCAGGAAAAAGTATTATTAAAGGCTGCAGAGATCCCTCCAGACCCGGCGCCAGGCGATCCCATTTGGGGCACGCTAGAGTGGGGCAGGTGAGTCCCTCTGCCTGCCCCCATGGAGCTCCAGCATCTGAAAATCTCCAACACAGTTTCCGACAGGCTCACAGCCAACCTTCACAGGCTCAGGATGAGGCGTAAACACAAGAATAATGTGCTGAAAAACTCAGGGATGCGGGTTTTGTGAACAAAATCTCCAGGTTCTGATGGAGTTGGAAATTGGCGCCCTTTCCCCATCCCCCGGGTGTGCTTCCTTGGGTCTGGTGGTCACGCCCATGAACTGCCTCTGGCACCATTGAAGCTCACTAGTGGCCATGATCCAAAGACTCACAAATAAATCTCAGAAGAGAAAGAGAGAAACACACCACAGAGACACCTCCACACCCCAAAGTCACCACTCAGCTAAAAATTTAACTCTATCTGTATCACCCAATTTAAAAATTTAGAATTTCTGGAGCAGGTGGCTGCATTCACGGCCATACACCATCTCATACTCTGCCTCACTGATGTACCAAGAGTAGCAAATCACATTTGATGTGATTTAATGTAGAAGGCAACCTATTTTGTTCAAAAATGTATATATGTATATACATATATGTGTATGTATATATATATGTGTATATATAAACACAAGTAACACACCATAACAACACATTAATAATCTCTTATACTAGGGCTTACTAACTCCAGGGTGAGATACAACACTCTTCACACATTTTCTTTTACGGAAACTTTTTTGGATAATTTTTAGCAGATTATTCATAAAAAGCAAGAAAACATAAATTATGTAGTATGTGATGTAGGGGCAGAATGGGATGGTAGTGGGAAAATCCAAAATCATGGTGATGGGATGGTGAAATGGTGTTGTATTGGTGTTGGAATATTGAATGTAATAAGTTACTGTGAACAACTTTAAAAAATTAAAAAAATAGTACTATTAGAATGGGACATTAAATTACTCACTAATATTCGCCAACTCCCCATTATTTCAACATAAATCATCCATAGTTAAAAGGTGATCTAACCTTTTCATTCAGTCCCTATTAGTGTGTTCCCATGTCAAACTACTCTTCCTATCATTTCTTGATCTTACCCTCATTTACCCATTAACTTATACTCAATCTAACTTTCTATAATACATGTACTTCTGAAGGCTAAAGAAATTCTTAAATACATCAGTAATAACAGCCTTTTCCTCGTGACTAAATGGTTTTGAATATTTGGCACAGAATTAATAGATTTCAAAATGCAGAATGAGTTTCTCTTTAAAACAAATTTATTTCTGTCATTACCTTGTGCTCTTGCCTAGATAAATTACTCCAGTCAGAGAATGTTTTTAACCTTTCCATTTTCGATTCAACAATATTTGCTATTTATTTAATTTTTATTGAACAAACTGCATTCAATTAAAATTATTCTTTCCAAATTTAATTTTTTTTCTTCTGCACCCAAAGCCATCAAAACTATTGATCCCTAAATCTCTCTATATTATTTCTCAGCTCTTTCTTCTATTTTTAACTTCCACTTATGGCCATCTGTAGATTTAATTAAATTTCTGAATTTCATCTTCTTAATTAATGAAACTGTTATAAATCTGAATCAGTGCTCGCCTCCATGGTATCTTGATGGTTTTTTAACCCTATTTGGGGACTAGATATTCCTCTCTGATTTATTTTTTATTTACCCTCCCTAGTCATTTTCTAAGAAAGTGAAAAGCCCACTTCTAAGTATATGAAATCGTATTTTACATAAAGTTTCATGTGTCAATAACTTGATATTTTTATACCTGCCTTAACTATCCTTAGTGGTACAGCAAATTATAGCCCTATTTTTATAACATTCTTAAATTTTAAAGAAATAAATCATTTTTTAATGTCAACTGTTCCACCAGCCTTTAAAGGTAGGTACTTCACTTTCAATTAAGAAATGCCTATTGCTTTGAGAATCCTTTTTTTTTAATTTTATAAGGAGCAATTAGCATAGAATGTTTACAAAACATACCTCTTTGCAATGTTATTTCTTCTGAAAGATGAACATATTTAAATTATATAATTAATGTCATAGTTACTATTTTTCCTATATATTTTGATGCTAGCAAGTGTCCTTTGCAACTTTCCACTGATAAATAAGAAAAAAATTCTAGAAAAAGAGAGTATATTCTTATATAATTGTTTCTGCTTTCCTAAACAAACAGAAAATTTAACAAGATCTAGATTCTCATATATAAAGTACACTGGAGAAAAGACAAAGAGAATATACGGAAATTGGGATGAGAGTTAACTCTCTCACAAGAGACAGAGAAATAGATTCATGTAATATACTATACTAGAGAAAGAAATGCAAGTTGATAAATACTACAGAACATTAAAATTGGTGGCATAAGCCATATCTAAAAGTTAGGCTGGTTATGAAACTAAAAGATTTAATTTTTATTTGTTTGAGGATAAAAGATTTTATTTTGGATTTCTAGGGATCAAACTAAAACTTCACTAGCAAAGTTTGTACTCTCTTCCGGAGCTATATCTTTGGCTCAGCTAAAAGATTTTCAACTGGATCAAAAACTAATGAGACTTTCCAGAGATCCTCTTTTTCCAGGCAAACTTCTGTCTTTCCTTTTCTCTGGCAATGACTGGAAGTTTATTCTCAACAGAAATGCCATATTAAAAGCAAGGGGACTGAGCAAGTATTTGCATAACAAATTTTGAAACCTTTAGCTTTATCCTCCCCACCTGTTACTCAGAATGTTAACAACTAAGGTTCATTTTTCCAGATATAAATTTCTTTTATTATATAGTAAGAATATTTTCTATAATAATGTTTATAGCTCTATATATCTCTAAACTTATATCATTATCTATTATATTATTTAGCTATATTTAATTATTATCTATGTATTCATAGTTATTATACCTGTATCTATATTCATTATATCTTTATATTTATATACCTGTTTGTCTCAATAATAAAGTTGCTAAAAAGTGAACCTAAAATCATTAGCATCAATACCACATATAATTGAATTTTTAACCAACTTTACAATGCCTACTCAGAAATGTTTGGGATAGCCAAGACTATTTGGATATATTTAAGGAAAATCTAAGACAAAGAAAATAGCAGAAAAATTTAACCTTGGGAAAACAGGTTAACAAAATCTAAAAAAACTATTGCTATCAACATGTGAAGTACTATCTATAATGGCAGAAAAACTAAACTGACAGTTTCAGAAAAAAATGATTAATAGAAATGAGGAACTTCTAAAATATTAGAAAATAAAATTGATAAAGTATCTCTATTTTCTTGCAAAAGAAAAAAATTAAAATGAATATAAAGAGTAAAGCATATTTAATCAGATAACTGAAATACCAATATGAATGCCTGACATCCAAATAGAGTAATTCCAAAATAATGCAGAAGAAAATGCAGCAGAGAATATCATTAATAGACTATTGTGTGAGTTCTCAGATATGAAACTAGGAATTTTGATGTTGTAAGACTGTTCAATATGCTCAGCACATTGATATACTAAATAAGCCACTCAAAGATGCATCATATTTTAAGTAGAGGATTAAATACAACTCACAATATTCCATAAAAAGAAATATTATTTACAAATAATTATAATAGGATGGCACCGTGATTGTCAAAATTTACACTGTAAAATATGAAATTTTATTATCTCTATAATAATTTAAAGAAATACTTTTTAAATTTAGAATTCTATACCCATTCAACCTATCAACTAAGAACAAAGTAGAGTAAAATATTTTAAGCATGCACCAATTAAAGAATTTGCATTCAACCTATACTGCCTAGAGTAGAGGCTAATTGAATAAAATAATATTACTGTCACTGTCATCCCATTGCTCATAGATTTGTTCGAGCGGGCACCAGTAACATCTCTCATTGAGAGACTTAGTGTTACTGTTTTTGGCATATCCAGTACGCATGGGTAGCTTGCCAGGCTCCATACTCTCGGTAGCTTGCCAGGCTCTCCAAGAGGGGCGGAGGAATCTAACTCAGGTCAGCCACATGAAAGGTGAACGCCCAACCACTGTGCTATCGCTCCAGCCCAAAATAATATTACAATACTTCTAAAACTAAAATGATAAGATAGATAATAAATAAGCACTGTTAGATAACTGAAATGCTTATTTATCATGCTTTGCAATTAAAAAGAGGTAAAATTAGTTTAGCAAACATTTTAGCAGTATATAACAAAATTTAGGAATACCTATAAATTCTATATATATGTATATGCTGAGAGATACTTACATGTGATCATCAAATACATGTAGAAAAATAGTCATTATAGCAAATAAACCAAATGTAGAAATAATTCAAATTTTCAACATTTGATCAGATAAATTCACTCTGATAAAATAATAAGAATGAGAAAAAAGAAGTAATACAATTAGAATATTTTAAAAAATCAACTAGAACTGAAGATAGAACAGCAGGGAAGACACTTTCCTCATAGTTGATCAACTTGTGATTTAACCCCGTTACTTCTTATGGTTGGTTTTCAAGCACCGCCAGGAGGGATCCCTGAATACTGCCAGATATGTTCTCATCATCCCCCCAAGTCCAAAAGCCCATAAGAAAACTAGGCACAAGAAAAATTTCTCAGATATCTAATGTTAAGCAAAAATGACTATATAGTTTAAGAATATTTGCATGACTCCCTAAACAGGAAAACTCATATAATGTGTTGAAAGTTATGACAGTGGTTTCTGTGGATGCATTTTAGAAACAGACAGAAAAGAGAAGTATGGGAGGCAGATAAAATACTTTTACCTTTTGGTTGTTTTGAAAGATGCTTTTGATTCACAAAATGCATTGAGCCATGTGCTGTTTTATATACATCATCTTTCATTGAGTTTAACTCTTCATGAGTTTCAGACTCCCACTAGCTTTTCTGTTCTCCCAGCATTCTTAGGATTACTTCAAATCTTTTATTTTTTTCTTTTTGGGTCATACCCGACGATGCACAGGCATTACTCCTGGCTCTGCACTCAGGAATTATCCCTGGCGGTGCTCAGGGGACCATATGGGATGCTGGGAATTGAACCTGGGTCTGCCATGTGCAAGGCAAATGGCCTACCTGCTGTGCTATCGCTCCAGCCCCAGATTATTTCAAATCTTGAGATCATTCTTTCACAAAAGGGGAGAGAAGATGACATGAATCAATCAGATACTTTGCTAGGTAACTAAGTGTAAAAATGGAATAAAAGAAATAATGAGTGATTTAAATAACCCCTTATTTTCAGGAATAACTTTAGCAATGCAGATATATAGGGACTTATAAAAATAGTAGACCCTGACTATTATGTTGTTGAAGCAAATTTCAATCTCAAACCTAGCAACTATTTGAGCTTCTGTTGTCTTACATCTAAAATGAGGATAATTATAGTGTCTGTCTTATAATACACTTACCAGATCACAAGTATCTGGCATATTGCTACCTAAAATGAATTTAGGTATGTTAATAGACTCTGGAATATGAAAAGGTTTTTCTCTCAGATGCCCATTAATTAGGTGTACTAACTAATGAAGAACAACCAAAGATAGTTCACCCCATGAAACTATATGTACCTAATATTCAAACAAATTTCCCTGAGATAAGAATGGTGACAAATCTGGGGCTGGAGCCATAGCACAGCGGGTAGGGCATTTGCCTTGCACTCGGCTGACCCGGGTTCGATTCCCAGCATCCCATATAGTCCCCCGGGCACCGCCAGGAGTAATTCCTGAGTGCAGAGCTAGGAGTAACCCCTGTGCACGCCGGGTGTGGACCCTCCGCCTCTCCAAAACAAAAGAAAAAAACACTAAACAAAGAATGGTGACAAATCATAAATCAATCTGCTGGTATGTATGAAACAAAACTTTAGAATTTTCCTCAAACTTCAAGATTGTCAGTATAATCTTACATGTCAAATGTCTATTCAGAGATATTTTAACTTTAAAGTTGTCAATTTTTGGAGGCTGGGTTATCTTGCACCCTATGACATGTGGATTGATTGACTATGAATCTCCCCTAGATAGGCAAAAACATTCAATTCCTTGAAATGCAAAGCCTGAATTAGAATGCCAGCTCAGTGAGCCAGATTTTACAGGAGTTAATATACTTGCCAGGGTAAACACTGGTTCAATACTTGGTACTGCATGTGGTCCCTGGGTACACAACCAGGAATAGTAATGCCGGTTGTGGCTCAAAACTTAACACACACATACACACACACACACACACACAAATGAATGCTACTCATAGCTGAACAATTCTATGAATCTTGAACAATTCATGCTAACCATATTAATGTTTCTTTTCACATACTATGGAAACAAGACCTTCTTAGCAAAGTTTTCATTGAGGTACTCCAATAAATAGTGAAATTCCTCTCACATTCAGAAGCTATATATTAATGTGTTACAGTGGGTGACTTATTTCTTTGATGTTAAAAAACTGCTAAAAACTACTCCTATGGGCAATAGTTTGCACAACATATAATATGATCCCTTACTATCATAATTTTTTATCACTTACTATTTAAAAGTTTGACTTCCTCTAATCCTTCAACACTTGCATATTGGAAAGTGATTTTACTTGGTCAATGCTACATGGTGCGTAATTAAAGTTCTTTATCTTTAAAGGTTGTACTGTGTGCCTCTGTAGTGCAGAATTGCCCTATTGATGATTAGGGGATGGAAAAGTAAGAAGGGGAGAAATACCTATATGAACATGACCCTATTTTATAGAAATTCAAAGGACAAGAAAGGAATGAAACTGAAGGAGAAAGGAGAGGCAGACAGGAGGTAACAGGGACAGGGGAGGGACCTTGGGCCTATCACTGAGCAGTATGCATATTTCTAAACCACACAGTCAATAATACTGTAAGTATGACCTTAAACTATAATAATCAGACTTAAAAATGTTTCGGTCAAAAAGACCAGTTAAGGGGGTGGGGTGTCTGGGGAAACTGGTATAGGGACTTTGACACTGGTGATGCAATTGGTATTGAAATATTGTATGCCTAAAACTCAGCTAAGAATAGCATTATAAATTGCAGTACTTTAAAGAATTAATTTTAAAACTGCCCTGTGTATAACAGATTGTTACAATTTAATTATTTTGGCCTTTTAAAAATTAAATTTCCCTGTACATTGAATGCTCCTTGTAGGCACAAAGTCAGGAATGGCATGGTATAATGATGACATAAAAATCAGGCATGCAATATAGAACTACTGAGAATAATTCAAGTCCTAACTATACCACCCACCTCTTGTGAGCTTTACAAACCTGGGACATTTGTTAAATATCTTAGACTCATTTTCCATATATGTAAAATATTAATGATAAATATAGCTCATATGAAGTTAGTATGAAATTTTAAAAATGATGATGTAAATATGTGAGAATATTGCAACTGAGCATGTGAATCTTGATTCCAACATCCAGCATGATCTCTGAAACTAAATGTGTAGCTCCAGAATACCAAATAACAACAAAAAATAAAGGAGGGGTAAAGGAAGGGGAAACACACGTTTTTTGAACAGAAAGGGAAAAGAAACATGATATAGTCTATAAATATGGAGATTATATAAAGTTGTACTAAAGGATGTATTACTATCACCTGGTCCATGCTATGGAGGAGAGTATGTTATGGATTATAATGAGGAAAGAGTTGCTCAGGACTGCACAGAAGAAATGATAGGGAAAAATCACAAATAATTTCAATGGAGAAAAGCAACAAACAAAAGATGAGCTCTGAGAATTGCCAAAGTCTTTTAAATCAGTCTTGCCTTTCTGAGGACAGCAAAAGACAGTGTTTAAAATAATTTAGAGCGATGCAGCTTTAATAACTATTTGAATCAAAGTGGTTATAATTCCTAGCCTATAACCTTGAACTTGTAATTTTACAGTGCTTCATCCCCATTTAATAAAAATTAGGATTCCCATTTATTCATTCACTGATTCATTCAGTAGAATTCTCCTTAGTATAAAATAAATGTCAGGCACTATTCTGACAGCTGAGGTTATACAGTGAGGTTATAACAGTAACAAAAATATCTATTATCAAGCTATTCAATTACCTAAAGAGGAAAAGATAATAAACAAAATCATTACGATATATATTTAGCATCTAAAATGGTGATAGATACAATAAGAAAAATAAACCAGAAAATGGAGATGTTATTATTGGGATAAGATTTAAGGTTGCTATTTTAGTAGAGTGATAGAAAGGACTCATTGAGAAGTAACCTTGAGACTCATAGAAAGTAAAAAATATATATATATATCAATGATAATAGATGAAGGGTGACTTTTCTAGAAAAAAAGACTATCAGGTAAAATGGTCCAGAGGTATACTCTTAAGTTTAAAATATGAACAGTCGAGCAGTATAAAAGTATGTCATGAAATTTAATAAGGAATATCAGGTTGAAAAACATGATCAATGCTGAGTTCTGAGCTGGGAAGCATAAAATAACAAGGCAGGGGTTGGGGCGTAGCAGGCCCTATAGCAAGCTATGTGCTTTCCTTGCATATGGTTAATCCACGTTTGCTCTCCAGCACTACACATGATCTCCAAGTACTGCTAGGAGTGATCCCTGAGCAAAAGGGGCAGGAGTAAGCCCTGAACACCACAGGGTGTGGTCCCTAAAACAAAAATAGATAAATAAATAAATAAATAAATAATGTCAATTATTCACCACAAGATCAGCCTAAATCAGGGTCTTGTCTAAGCATTAAATAGCTATGATGCTGTTTAAATAATTTCTTCACCATTCTGACCAAAAATATTGAGAAACTGTAAGTAATGATTGCCTTATAATTATTTCTCCAGTAAGTGACACTGGGAAATTATGGAGAAAAGGAAATTGAAACAGACCCAAAATGCAAATAATGTTGTTAAATATACACTGAAAAGGACAGAACTGTTTTCCACACACCTAGAGATAAGGTGAATTAAAGGTTGTCATAGGATGCTGACATTTTATTGAGATGTCATAATGATTTACTTACAGATGAAAAAGTGCTTGAAAGTAAAAATTGTAGGGCTTTTTCCCTTTCAAGTGTTTTGATCCAAAAAGCACTAATGGGAAGTTAAAAAAAGGGAAGTGCCCAATTGGTGAGGGTTTTTTGGGAGATGTACTATGTCAGACTATGACAAAAGGGAAGGAGTTTCATTTCCTCCTGAACAAAAGCACTAGTTTTATGTATATATAAAACTTTTCCTTATATTAAAATTTTCCTTATATATTAATTTGTCATTGTTGACTTGAAAAATGATGTGCTAATTTCGTCTTGTCAATTTAACACACCAACAACAGAACTTCTGATATTTGGAGTTTGAAGAGCAAGACAGCAGGAAAAGGTTAGGAGGGTATTGACTAGGATTTTGATGTGGAGACACTGGGGGAATAATTGTTATTCAAGTTAATAATATTTAGGAATTTTGAAGGAACTAAAATGAAATATATGATTTCTATACTTCAGGAATAGGTGGTAGGAAGAAACGAAAAATGTTTATAAGGCAATTAAGCTATGATGATTAATGATAGTTTTATGAAAGGGAAAATCAGGGTGATCTTGAAAACACTGGAATTTATTTCCTTGACCTTGACTTAGAAAATATGAATTATTAATATATTTCATATTAGCTAATTTTTTCAAAGTTATCTTAGGCTATTTGAATATACATGGCACTTCAGATGTAGGTGTGGTAAGGTCACTTTTAATTGTTGAAACAATGGCATGTACACTCTTGTAACTAATTATTACCTCAGTGAAAAAGAAAATATACATTTTCTAACTATAGTGCTAGATGGTGCAAGACTTACTGAGTGCTATTTTGCAATATGTACAAATATTAAAGAATAATATTATTTGTTAATTACAAATAATTCACTGTGGGAAAGTATTGATTATAACTTGATATAGGAGAGGGGCAAGAGTTAATATGCTATTAGCCACTGGAACTGATTTAAGGTTCATCAACATGGAAATATCTGATTGTATTTTCCCTTTATAGGTCTTAAAATGATTCCAATGCAAGAAGAAACTTTGTGTGTGTGAAGCACAAGCCTTGAAGTTGTGAGACTTGCCTTCTGGTATCATTTAGTGAAGTTATTAAAACTAGGTAGTAAGATAAAAATAATAGAGACATACTGATGATTGAATGGAAAAGTGAGGAAGAAGGAAATATCAAGGATAACTGAATAAGTCTGATACAAGAATATCAGAGATGAAGACAGATGATTGACAACAATAATTTTCTTATTCTTCCAAATATATTTCATGATAATAGTATTGAGGCTTTGGGGACTGACAAAAAATCTAAAATAGTTTCTTATTAAATGATCAGTATGTTCAACAGGGTTTTTGATACTTGTCATGTTTCAGGTATTACCCTAGTCCCTGAAGGTATAGGGAATAAGATTTTTAAAAATAATAATAATAATCACCTGCCCTCATGGAGTTTAGGTTTTAACTGGGCATTCAGGTCATAGCAGAAAGCATGATTTTGTCAGAGAACACTAAAGGAATAAAGGCTCTGAAGACAATGAATCAATGACAAGGAGGAAGATGTGTCATTTTAACTATGTGTCAGTACCTCTCTGAAAATATAACATGGGCAGAATTCTCAATGTCACGATGAAGCTGACAGAATACCTGAGAGTAGGACATTGCAAGTGAACCATAAAGTAAGGAAACATGACTGAATGTTCTAGGAAAATAACAAGACTGGAAAAGAAAATTAGGAAGTAAAGGATAGTATATTGAATGGGAGGGGGGATATATACTGGAGCGGAATGCCGAAGAGATTGAATCTTCTTTCATTCTCGGTCAGTAACAAAGGGGAACCATGGAGAAATTGGAAGGAAGGAATGTCTGGATCTAACTTTATTTTGTTTGACAATGTTCCATTGTCTACCATGTTGGAAAAAATTACAAATTATACAATAGAAGGTAACTGAATCAGGATGTTGAGTGTATTTTAAAGTATAAATCAGATGATGGATGATAATATTATGCACAAGAACAATAATGGAGGAGACCATATGATGTTTGGGTTCTGGACATATTTTGAAAATGGATTAAGGAATCGGATGTGCAGTGAAAAGGGAGAAATCGGGGGTTATCTCAGGTCATAGAATGTGAAAGGACAGATTTCATCACCCACAAGAATGAGAAAGATGATGGGGAATATTTATATTTATATTCCTCTCAAATATTTATTTGAATAAATATAAATAAAATATTTATATTTGAGAGGAATATAATCAAGTATATTCTATATTACTGAAGACCCTCAATAATAATTATGTATTTGTGTTTGATGTATTAGTCTATGTGTGATTGGTGTTTCAATCTATGTATTACAGGACGAACAGACATAAAAGAAGTCAGATTTGGTATGTAGTTTAGAATGGGTTCAATGTAAAATGTATGTGAAGGGAAGGATAAACATGAAAGCTGCAAAGAGCAATCACAAGTACCACACCATGAAATTTTGACTTGATTTTATAAGCAGTGAGGATATACTAAAAGATTTTCTTAGCTATCTAGTCTTTAATAGATAATCTTCCAGAATCTGCTTGGTTAAAATTACTACTACCTATAGATAACTTCATGTTCTTGGTTAAACTGGAAAAAGCTTTAAAAGCCTATTAGCCCACCAACTCACAAACTGCTTATCTTCCCATCCACTACCAAAAGGGTGAATACAGGTCATATTCTTTGATTAAACTTACTTTGAACACGAGTGAACATTTTCAAGCAAATGCCGTTTCTAATCAGAACATCCCATTAGGAGAGAGGAATGTAAGTTCTAAGAACTATAGTCCTCCTTTGTCTGATGACTTGCCTTCAATTACCCTCTTTCCACCTGATCTACAGTGCGATACCTAGTCTTGAATAAAAAGAATTTTCAGTTATTAAGGAAAGTTTATTTCTGGGCTCCAGTTGGTCATATTTTCACAGAAACCCAGGTTCCCTTTCTATTAAGTCATTATGCTTCAAGGTACAGTAGAGTTTGTATTTTCCAGGGTATAGGATTAAAAATGAATGTGTGAATCAAACCCGTGACTTTCACAGTTCAATAGCATGAGCTTGCCTACCAGGGAAGAAAAACTTCTTGTCATCAAAATGTCAGGAATTATTTTCTCGATCACTAACTAAATGAGATAATCCCTAATAATCCACAATAGTTTTCATTTATTCCATGGGCAATGCCAAACCTCTATTAAAAGATTGTTCTTACTTTAAAAGCAGGCTGGTAAAGTTTCTGGAAATAACACAGAAGAAATCTGTATATTACTAATGGCATTTACTCTTCATTCTAAATTATGAAAAGTATCAATGTAATTACTTGCAAACATGATTTCAGTTGGAGTTACTGCAACCTGTGATCTATTAAATAAAAATATTAGAAAATATGAAATTTAGGGTTCTAATCTGTACTGGACTGGAGTGATATCACAGCGGGTAGGGCGTTTGCCTTGCATGCAGCTGACCCGGGTTTGATTCCTCCTTCCCTCTTGGAGAGCCCAGCAAGCTACCGAGAGTATCCCGCTCGCATGGCAGAGCCTGGCAAGCTCCCTGTGGCGTATTCTATATGCCAAAAACAGTAACAGCAAGTCTCATAATGGAGATGTTACTGGTGCCCACTCGAGCAAATCGATGAACAATGGGAGTAGAGTGGTATAGGACAGTGCTACAATCTGTACTTATGATGTATTCAATTATCACATTTTATTGAACTCAATTTACAATAAGTTAGAAAAGCTGGATTTTTTCTTTGTCAGAGCTTTGGCAGTGAATGTAGTAGGTGTTAAAGACTTCTATGTTCCTCAGTTGGATGCTAGAACATCTTCACATTGGTTTTGACAAGTCAATTGTGCCTAAATCAACCATAACAAACTTCTGGATACATAGCACTGTAGCACTGTGGTTCCGTTGTTCATCCATTTGCTTGAGTGGTCACCAGTAACGTCTCCATTGTGAGACTTGCTGTTACTGCTTTTGGCATATAGAATATGCCACGGGTAGCTTGCCAGGCTCTCTGTGAGGGGCGGAGGAACCGAACCCGGGTCAGCCACGTGCAAGGCAAACACCCTACCCGCTGTGTTATCTAGATACACATTTTTTAAAAACTAAACATTTAGCAAAGGGGATTAGGAGGCTAAAAACAATAACTGGAGTTTAGCAATTCTAGCTTGTTTCTTTGTTTTCCTTTCACAAGAGTCAGAACTTCCTCCTTGAACTTATCCAAGGGCAATGGATTTCAAGTCACTGACAAATAGACCCAGTAAGATGATAGTTAACAATGGGTATTTAACCAATGTCTCACAAGTCTTCCTGGGCCTGGGGTTGCTTCAGTCACACAAAAGAGCAAAAACCAAAGACACTGACATTAGGAAAGAGTTAATATGAGTTAAAGAAGGGGAAGTGTGTGCTTGATAATGATTCTGTCTCCCCCCCCCAAAATCAAACTACAACCTCCCCCCACACACACACATAAAATATAAGCATCATGATAGTGATTCAGTTGAACAAGCAAGCCACCATAGAAAAGTCAACTTTTATACAGTTGGCAGCAAAGGAGGATGGAGATTGAACTATAGAAGGGTTAAAGAATTGTTCACATATCAAGGAACATGTCTGTGATCAAAGGTATCCTCAAAACACTTCTCTAAGGAAGAATCAGAAATTGCAAAGGTCCAACAAGAAAATCCTATAGTCTTTCTACCAGTGATGTGAAATCACTTCTCACTCCCACAAAACTCTATCATATTTCATAATATGCATGTCATCTATGAACTTGAAAATGTGATATAGGAAGGGAAAATATAAGCTGTCCACTTGTTACTAAATATACTTTCCATGAGCCAGCAGGCTCATGAGTGGGAAAGAAAGAAGCTTCTCTTTAGCTTTAGTTTGATACTGATCTATTTGTTTAACCAGATATATTTTATATACTGAAATAACCAAATCAAACAAGGATCAAATAAACCATGATGATATCAAAATCACCATAGTATTCTTTTCTCTGTACACTGTATATGTGTTTATCTATAAAATTGCCATTATGTTGAACATGCCATATTTAGCTGATAATGCAAGCTTTTATGATATTTTAAATAAATAACACTAAATACTTAAAATATTCTGTAATGGGGGACTATAATTTTTTCTGTCATTTAATCAAGAAAGTGAGGATTTAATTTCTCAAAATAACAGCTAGAACAATCTGCTTTTGAATGTTCAGACTCCTATATGTATTTTCTCCACATAAATAAAAAACTTTTCCCATAGCTTTCCAGGTACCATATAATGGTTACCCCTAATTTATTCCACTAATTATATTTAATAAATTATTATTTAAAATGTCATACTTGTAAGAATTTAAGGTTTTAATTGAAATCCAAGTCTGGAAATAATCACACTGGACAAGAACTAAGTGTTAAATGTAGGTAAAGGGATAGTGAATAACCTGTAAATATCTGTATTGCAAACTACAATGTCCAAAGGGGGGAGAATGGGAGAGAGGAAGAGAGGGACAGAGGGAGAGAGAGAAAGAGATAGAAAGAGGGAGATAGGGGAAAAAAGTGGAGAGGAGGAGAGAGAAACGGAGGAACAGAGGAGAAAGTGGGAAAAGGAGGAGGAGAAAGAGAGGAGAGAGAATGAGAGAGAGAGAGCGAGAGAGAGAGAGAGAGAGAGAGAGAGAGAGAAGAAAAGTGCCTGCTGGGGAGGGCATGATGGGAGAGAACCTGGGGACACTGGTGGTGCTGAGAAACTTATACTGGTGGAGTAATGGGTGTAGGACCACTGTATGACTGAAACCTAATCATAAACAGCTTTGTAAAGGTCTATCTCACAGTGATTCAATAAAAAATTCTTTTAAAAATATAAAATGAAAATAAAAACAAATAAATAACTAAATACTCAAGCTTTCAAGAAAAAAAAAGATAGTATAGTGGGTAAGGTATTTGTCATTGCACATGGCCAAGCTGAGTTTGATCCCTGGCATCACATCTGTTCCCGCCAGGAGTGATCTCTGGGTGCAAAGCTGGGATCAAGCCCCAAACACAACCAGATGTGACCCTAAAACAAAACAAAAGTCTTTAAGATTTTTCTCAAACATCACTTATGTTCCACCTGTGATAATTGTCAGTGGAAATACCTAGGGATACATGATGAAAGAGAATGGACAACTTTTAGGTTTCACTGAGCTAATCACTCCTGTTTTACATGCATACATTCATAACCCACATAAACATCAAATAAATAATGAATTCTAGGAATCTTCAGGTTTGCACACTGAGAAGCAAGATGATAGTGTTTTAAATGTAAGTATGGGGAATCAATAAAAAGCTAATTAAATACCTGTAGACAGACAAGTGGTTAGCCTTTTCTCTAATATATCAGATCTGCTGATCATACTGTCAATACTAAAGTAAGCACTTCATGTTAAATAATCCATTTAAACTCCAAGTTATGAGAAGTAAAAGAAAATACTTCTTTTAAAAAAACATAGCCAGTTAAATATGCCAGTAATTTAGGTGATTTCCAGAGCAAAATTATGTCATAGTTGTTATGCAAGTTGTAAACTAAATAAAAACATGAAAGTTCATAAGTTTGTAACTGTACCACACAGTGATTCACTAATAAAAAATTAAAAATAAATAAATAAAATAAAATAAATTTAAAAAAAACAGAGAGGTATTAGTGGTAGAAAATGAATAAAAGGTAAGACTTTGTATCATTGAAATGCTGAACAATTTAGTAGCCTCTTATTTTGGAGTTATCAATTTCAATGTTCAATAGAAAATTAAAATTCAACAATTGAATTTTAGACACTCATAGTGTGTCAGGAACTATGAAGAGCTTTCAATTGACTATCATTTAATCTTACTATAGTATTGTAATAAAATAAGGCATATTTATATCCCCTTTCCAGGAGAATATCTTAGAGGTATTATATACAGTGATCCAACACCACTTACCCTGGCAAAGTAGGGGGAACCTCAACTAAAGTTGGACAAGAATGTCTTCAAAGATTGTGCTTCCAATTATTTGTTTACTTTATTTCTGCCTTATTTACAACAGACGTCAAATTTAATATATTGAACAATCAGCAAAATCAGGTGGAAGATTATGGCTCACTCAAGTCAGTAAAATGTAATTTCTTGGCCCCTCCCCACCACCACCATGTAATGTTCACTAACTGCCTTGGATTCAGGTAACACAATCAAGAGGTAACAGGAAAGTATATAAAATATGAATCAGCCATACATAATAAGTACCCCAGACACATTACCAAATGGCTAATAACAATTAACTATGTCATCATGGTCATTAGTGCAAATCTTTAATTGATGTCCAACTTTAATTGATAGACTATCAATTAACTATCAATTTTAATTGATAGTCTATCAATTGTTGATAGACTACCTTTAATTGATAGTCCAATGCCTATTAGTTAACAAAAGCCTTAGTTCAACAGTATATAGGAATGACTTGATAATTTTATCTATAAGATAAAAAGAAAGTGAAATGGAAAAAAAAAGAGGCATGAGAATAAAAGGGGCTTAAGGTATTTGCTTTTTTGTGTCTGAAACCTGGCACAATGGTGATTCAGGCAGCATCAAGCACAGGAATCTGAAAGAAGCCTAAGTTGTTGTGTGACAGCGCTTATTTGTGGACCTATAACTTAACTTTTCCATTTCAGTCAAAAAGGAGTTCAGGGGCTAGGAAGAACGTTTGCCTTATATGCCAGCCAATCAGGTCGGATTCATGGCACTCCATACAGTGACCTGATCCCACTAGAAGTCATCCCTGAGTGCAGTCAGGAGTAGGCCCTGAGCACTGCTGGGTGTGGCCCCAAAACAACACAACAGAATGTTCATGGGATGGGACTGGACAAAGAGAAGTGGTGATGAATAAGGGTAAGGCTTGGATGTTCTAAAGAGGCATGATTTCAGCAACAGTAGGCTTAGACTGCTCTCATCCTCCAATGAAATGTCCTTGCTCACCAGTCTCTATTTCTGTAATGTACACAATAGCTCCTCAATCAAGTTTTGACTTATCTGATTTTAATGAGATGTTAAGAGTAGCTGCACCTACTCTTCTGTGGTGGTTTAAACGGATGGGGTACTCAGTGAGATAGCTAACCATTATATTTTCCTATTGAAACATTGCAGAAAGACTCTGAATACTCTCTTCCGGGTATCTCTTCACTGCATCACAACAGGATCACCGGAAATAACAGAAGCCCCCATCTTCAGAGTGTGTACCATGAATCAGACAACCCTGGAGACTTCAAGCTGAGATAAGTTAACTAACTCTCCAAATTGCCAGGAAACTGAAGAGGCATTTTGCTTTCGTCCTTCTTCCCAATGCCCTCCCTTAAGTCTGGTAATATTTTGAAAGGAAATAGAATGAATAGTTTCTTCTTCATTTAGTATAAGGCTAAAATGAATACATCATCTTCACAAGATTAATTCTCTCGATCCATACCCTTGGGAAGTCTCAAAATTTATTTAGATTTTCTTTAATTTCTCTCAGTAGCATTTTGTAATATTGAGTGAACTAGCCTTATAGTTTAAGAGTAAATATATTCCTGGCCTTTTATTTCATGATGATATTATCTAAGATAAACCAATCTCTAAATTTTCTTGTAAGTACATTCAAATTTTTTTGTATTTTTTTAAAAAAAGAGAATAAAGCTATCAGCCCCATTCTAAAGACTCTTAAATTTTATTCCTTGAAAGATGGGTAAGAAAAAAAAATTTACAGAGATAAAATGCTGCCAGAATTCATGAAAAAAAAATGAGGGCAAGATTTAAAATTTGGTTCTTGGTGGTGGAATATGTGCACTGGTGAAGAGATGGGTGTTTGAGCATTGTGTAACTGAAACTTAAGCCTGAAAGCTTTGTAACTTTCCACATGGTGATTCAATAAAAAATTTTTAAAAAATTTAAAAAATTAAAAATAAAAAAAAAGATTTAAAATTTGAATACATGTAAAAGTTTTTCCTTTTTTCCTGACCATTCTTCTTCCTGGTGTAAGGACAATATCCTCAGGGCAAACTATTACCCTCTGTCTATGTACATTCAAATCCCTGAGGCACAGACAGAAGCATAAAATGAATTATCCCACCTAAAGCCATTTTCTTTTAGAAAGTGTTAAAGATGACTAGTAGTGAGAAAAATGAAGTCTTTTTTTTATCTTTTATGTTCTCTTTATTTTAAACTTAAAAGTTTTGTTATAAATCTAATTTGTATTTTATATAGAAAGATATAAAATTCAGAGAAGAAAATCGAGAAAGTAACCACTGTAAATTTCAGTGTGAATGGAAAATTCTGTTAAGTTTTTCCTCTCATTGTACATAATATGCACTAGAAAGATACAGAGACATGAGCTTACTTAATACTACTCAGAAAAATGTGAACCAATTTCTGAAGAAATTGAGGGGAAAAATCAAGACCTTCTAGCTTTATAATTTCAGCATATTTTTCCAAATTTTATTTTAACATCAAACTGATTGAGTTTAGACTTGCTCAACTCTCAACATCTGTAATTCACATGACTTTGATTTGGAATATCTGATACCTATACACTTATTTCTGTATAATTCATAATTAATATGATCCATAAATATAATAAAATATGCCTTAGAAAAATACAAAATAATGCTGACTTCTCTGTACCACCACAGGTAAAATCTTGGCTTATTTCTCATTCTAAAATTGAGTTACCAAGTAGTCTTGTTATGAGAAAGCATTCTGCCGTTCAAATTTTCTTCAAAGTCAACTTATGTAAGTGTCTAAGTTAGATGTTATAAGATATATTATATTCTTATTACATGCATGGAAAACTTTATTCGAATGAAGGATGAAAATTTTTCTTTTCCTTCAGAAAGTGCAGGGTGAGAGCCCTATTTTACCAGGGGAGTTTGAACACTCACATGTTCACTGACTGAAGTGTAGACACTGAGCTGGCAGCACTCCCATGTCATTTTGGTTTCTAGGACTATAAAAAGGTGTGTCACATTTATTGTATAGGTTAGAGATCAGCAAGTCTCTGACTGTTGAATGACCAGGAATGTTCTAAGTATGTAACCATAAAACTGTTTGAGAGTCTTTTAAAAAAATGGTTTTGCCCTACTGAAAGGTGGTACAGGGGTTAAGGTAGCCTTGCATGCAGCTACCCCTCGTTTGGGTTGATCCCAGTACTTGGCGTTTTCCTATGCATTATCAAGTTCAGTTGTGGAGAACACAAAGACCATCCTACCAGCCCAAGGAAGCACAAACACTGCAGGACACAAATAGCACTAAATCTTAAGTTCCATGTATTAAACCAAAGTCCTGGTTGGTCAAAAGTCACTCAGAGAGGGCACTGAGTATCCTGAGAAGAGGGTACTGGATATCCTGAGAACCAGTAGGAGAACCCCCCACAAAATATGGTTTTGCCTATTTAAAATGCTCATATTTTTTCTATTATCAGAATTACCTTTCCTATGTATTGGTATGTGTATAGTTGTTATGCTTGGTATCATAACACACACATACACACACATATATGTATGTGTGTATGTCATACATACCTTCATTTTATTTGGGGGTTATACCTAGCAACAGTGCTCAGGGATTATTCCTTGCTCTCTGCTCAGGAATCACCCCTGGTGAGGCTCAAGAGACCATAAGAGATACCGGGGACAAATCCAGATTGGACCATGCAAGGCAAGGACCCTACCTACTGTACTGTATACAAATCCATTGTATATTAACAATAAAAACAGCATGTAGAAATATATAAATTGTATTATGTATCCTATAATATATAATATTTGTATTTAATTTTATATCTAGACTAGGAGTTGTCAACAGGGCATTTTTCTGTCTTTCACGGTATAACTGACAAAATGAGGAGACATTTTTAACTAATGTGACTATGTGTGAAAGTGCTCACGGCATTTAGTGTGTAAGGTCCAGTGATGCTACTGGACATTCTACAATGCACTGGATACCCCTTTATAATTATGATTATTTATATAAATATGTGCATATGCATATTTATACACATATTTATACATATTTATACATGTACACATATAAAATATGTACATATGCATATATACACATATACATATACACATGCATATATATATACATATATATATCCCAATGTCAATAGTATCAAGATAAGAAAGAGTCCCTAACTAGGCAAGCCTGGTACCTTGAATTCAATCTCTATTCAATTGCAAATTTGCTTAATAACAAGTACAAAACCTAGTCTCAATTAGAACAAGATGCTCTGACAGTTGATAGTAGATAATACATTCTGAATTTAGTGTAACCATTTCATATGTTTACAAAAATCAATAGGAAGAAATCGTGCTGTTTAATTTTGCTCTGTGTTTGACAGCATAATGTCAGTGTGTCATCAGATACTGTTTAGCTCTCCTAGAGCAGTTAAAATTGATAGTAGCCCCTTCCTGTCTTGACAGCAACTATTCTGAATATCCATTCATCTCTCTTTACACGTCTCAGTATTCATTGTGAAACAAAATCAAAACTAGGGGTACAGATAATAAGAAAGGGTAAGAGAGAAATCAACATATTCGCTGTTCAGAATCCAAGGGAGATTAAATGTTCATCTTGAGTGAGGTTATGAAAATGTTTCTTCATAATATCTCATCAATACAATATAAATGAAGAATTTTTATCTTTATGCTTCATATCCAATACAAGTGGGATGCTTAACTTCATCTAGTTCAAGTAGTCATTTTCTTTAATAAATTACCTCAGTAACGTCACTAAGTATACTTCAGTTAGGAAAGTTGAGTTTCACAAGCAATAAATTAAACCAATATCTAGGAGGCCAAGGAAACATGCTTAATACTAAATATAAGTGGATTTTGTAGAAATCAGAAACATCCTTTAGTTAGCCATGAAATTATAGCACACCAAATGAAAGATCTAGTTAATTATGCTGTTAGATAGTTATAAGGCATTTACATTTTTCTATTCCACCAAGTCTCCACGCATCTAGCATCACTATTCATCAGCAAATAAATTGCTTAATGTTTATTGCTAATGATCAACATGACAAAATAATTCATATAAGATATGGCCTAGATATTCAGTATTTATCCTATGACTTGTCTTGATTCCTTGCACACAAATGACTGAAAATTATATAATTTATCTTAGCCACAATCAGTCTCTTAGAAAGTTAAAATGGAATAACATTTCAAGTTGCAAATAGTATCACAGTCAGAGAAATGAATTTAAAATATACAAGTCTTAAACTCAACTTTAATATTAATATAAAAATCTCTGTCTAAGTCTATCTCCATTTCCCTTTTGCCCCTAATCCTTACTGTCTCCTTTGTCTCTATTTCTCACATTATAGACAAGAATATAAGCACTGAGATTATAAACCACTTACTGAACAGAAAAAAGGACAGAGGTTAAATGAACAAGTTAACAGAAAGCAAATTATTTTTTAGGGTTGTCCCTGACCTAAGATCAATGTTCTCCCACAGCTATTTTGTAATGTCAAAAGAATAAGAACTTTGCATTAGAAATTCTAATTAAAAATCATAGTAACCATAAATAGTAATTTATAACAAGAAACCAGTGATGTTTGGTAAAAGAGCAGCTTTGTGGACCCTCTTGCAGATACTCTGATTCATCAGGACTAGATGGTTACCCAGAAATCTGAATTGCAACAGAAAAGTTATATTGTTATACTTGAGAAACAGATGTAAATATTTATAATATAGGTTTAGCAGAATATAAATTTCATCCTGTTCTCAGTACTAATATTGCAGAAGTTGCTTGATCTGTGCTTATGTTACCCTCTATAAAATGGAAGTAATGCTACATATTAATTCTATATGTTTTACTATTAAAAGGCTTGAGACATATTTAGTATGTAATTGTAATAAACGGTGCGTCATTAATTGTAGCAGTAGTGTTCAGCAATCTCAACACCATGGACATTCTATCCTCTTAATTTCTGTAGACTTACTTTAGGGAAACATATCAGACCTAGAATAAGTGATAACCATGTATACAGGCAGTGGGTGGGGAGGGGTGGGGGTGGAGGGGAGGGATATTGGAAACATTGGTGGTGGAGGGATGGGTACTTGAACATTGTTTGACTGAAAAGCAATCATGAAAGTCTGTAAGTTTGTAACTGTATCTCACGGTAATTCATTAAAGTAAAAAAAAAATATTTTGTAAATAAATTAAGAGTAACCCCTGAGCATCATTGGATGTGATCCAAATAGCCCAAAATTAATCAGTTAATTAAGCAAAATTCAAAGTTTTTTTTTATTTGAACAAGAATTTCTTATCCCCAAGTAGTAATTCTTTCATGCTGGTCAGAGGCAGAAATTAGTTTCTTTTACATCTTTCAACAAATGTTACTTGATCTGTTGACAAGAACAGCTAATATGAAAATAATGCTGTATATACTGTTTGTTGATTTATTTGTTGAACACTCTAAGTGGAGTCTGTCATGTTTTTGAAAGGTTCACGTTCCATAATAAATATAGAGGTAGTAAAATGTAATGTCAAACATGTTTGGGTATAACTCATTAAAAATTATGTAAATTCATTATTCTTGAAACATGAAGGAAGAAAACAAGACCTTTGACGTTAAATAAGGATGCCCTTCTCTCAAATTATAATAGGAACACTGACTACATCCTCCATTTTTAACAGGGTGCTAAGTTAAGCATGATGTTCTAGACTCAGAAAAACACAACATAGTTTTTTTAACTGAACAAAACTGATGAATAAATACACGAAAACATTCCAATTTGCACATTATAAAATCCTCACTTGTGTTAGCACATTTGCACAGTGTCAGATTTCATTTGTACCTAGATGGGAGAGGCTTCTCAGTGAAAGAGCTGGATGCATAAAATAGAATTAAGCATAAACACTACAACTATTGCCAATAGGAAGACGCACTTAATGGGATTTTACCAATACTAATTGACTTATATTATAATGCCCATAAAAATAATGTTCCTAATAAGCCAATATTAGAATAAAGTCCAAGCACACCAATAAATCTGCTTTGGAAGTTATTTAATGTGCTCTTATGAAAGGAGCATGTGGTTCTAATTTAGATTCCCCTAATGCGACAGGCAGCTATGCCTCCAATAGAAACATGTGATACTATTCAATAATGATAAGTGGGACAGGTCAGTTAGTCAAGCTTTATCTCTAATAGGCATTAAAAATTCACTCTGAAAACAACAGCAAACTTTTTGACTGTGATAAATGCTTTGGTGAAAGACAAACAAAACTCGTTTTTTAAAGAAGGGGGCATTTATTAGGCAGAAACAAATGAAACTCATTTTGATAGAATAACATCCACCATGAAAACATTATGTATCCAGTCAATGTACAGCATAGTGCTATATATGCCTAAAAATGAGCATCTACTCTCTCAGAACTTTTTTCTCTCTCTGGCCCCTACCACCTGATAAAAATTAACAACCAATAATGACAAGGTTACCTTTCTCACAGTGGTTTCCAGTGAATCCAGAAGGACAAACACATTTGTTAGGAGCCACACAGGTCCCGCCATATCTGCAGCCTTCTTCACAGAATGCTGCAGTGAAAGAATGGAAGAATTTCCCTTAGATAAATTGTCAGTAAGAAAAGTTATGCTATACAGATAATATGAGCACTAAAGCATTTGTTGCATAGGGAATACTTATCTTTACTAACATGATTAAAAGTTTCAGTACACAAAAAGAAACAAATTCAATAATATCTATTTTACTGGTTTATAAGTAATTAATTGAAATAATGAATGTAAACTAGTACAAGGCTGGTATGAGTTGCTGCTATTATCATTGTTATTATTATTAATGCATTTGGAATCACATAAAATCACTGAGCATGGAAAAGGCAAAGACATCTAAAATATTCTTGTATTATAATAACTCTCTTTTTATAGAACATTTTATTGCGATCATTTTCCAATATTCTAAAAAATAATTTGGGGTAGAAAATAATTCTGATAACATCATAGATTTAACTATTTACCTCAGAATATTTAAGACAACTTTAGTGTTTCTATAATTACATATTTTAAAAAAAGGCTTTACCCTTATTATTAAAACACTGACCTTAAAATTATGCAGAAAAAAAAATCTTTTTTTTCTGCTGAAGCAGTAAAAATACTGCTCCAAAGAGTGTTTTTTTTTTAAACACTTTATTTTATTTTTGCTTTTTGAATCACACCCAGTGATGCACTGAAGTTACTCCTGGCTCATGCAATGAGGAATTATTTCTAGCAGTGCTCGAGGGACCATAAGGGATGTGAGCAATCGAACCCTGGTTGGCTGCATGCAAGGCAAATGCCCTACCCACTGTGCTATTACTCTAGCCCCAGACTGGTTTCTTTGTTGTTGCTATTGTTATACTATAGTACTCTACACGATCATGATCACGAAACCCCGTTAATCACCGATTTCTCGGGCGGGCCCAATAACCTCTCATTTCATCCTTTCCCTGAGATCTTAGAAGTCTATCTCAACTTGGCCCTCCCAAAGATGTCGCACTGGGGGCTCTTTCAGGGTCAGGGGAATGAGATCCAGCTTGTTACTGGATTTAGCATATGAATACACCATGGGAAGCTTGCAAGGCTGTCCCATGTGGGCAGGAAACTCTCAGAAGATTGCCAGTTTCTCCCAGAGGGAGAAGTAGGCTACAAGCATTACAAGTACTCTACAAGCTACATCTGTCCAGACTGGGTTTATAGCATCAAGATTCTCCCTAAATACACAATTTCATAGCACAGAGAAGTATACTTCTTGGTGGAATTAATGTGGTTCGTTTAGAGAACTTGGGAGCCAGTTATAAAACCAGCCTACATGCCTGCCTGGCATGCAGAAGGTCCTGAGTTTGATTCTTGATTCATGGCCCCTGATCAGCATGGTGTATGATTATTGTGGCCTCCGAAATGTCAAGCTGCATATAACCTAATGGCCTCTGGGCCTCTGAGCACTTCTAGAAAGCCCCCCAAAGCAAAACAGAGAAGTTCATGGGTATGCATAACTTCTCACTGTCTTCTGCCATCCTTGGACCACCAGACACATAAAGACAAGTACTGTGACTATTTTTGTTTCCTTTAGTACCATGACCTCAGCATCTGAGCACGAAGTAGATGCTTCAACAATGCTTACTGAGGGTGTCCATAAGATAGTTCGAAAGGCTAGAGCACCTGTCTTGCATGTGTCAGGCTCCAGGATGAACTCCTGGCACTGACTGATTTCCCTGAATACTGCTGGGTGTAGCCATGTTCATTCCAGAGACACCGGCCTGACAAGTACCACCTCCATGGGCCGAGCACCAGCAGGCCTGCATGGCTAAGCCAGGCACTACCAGGAGTGGCCTCTGTTGCCACTGAGTACTGATGAGGGGATCCCTACTGACTCCCCTAGAAAAAAATTGCTGGGGGCTGGAGTGATAGCACAGCAGGTAGGGCGTTTGCCTTGCACACGGCCAACCTGGGTTCGTATCCCAGCATCCCATATGGTTCCCTGAGCACCGCCAGGAGTAATTCCTGAGTGTAGAACCAGGAGTAACCCCTGTGCATCGCCGGGTGTGACCCAAAAAGCAAAAAAAAAAAAAGGAAAAGAAAAAAAATGCTGAATGAATCAACCTATATTCTGCTGGCTCCTGTGACAGCAAACTTTTGCTCTAACAATTCTACAAACTCCCAGAATAATTTATTACTAAATCTTACTGGGTAAGCAATAATTTAGTGTACTGAACCTGCAAAATCTGTCATTAATAAAGATGACTGCAACACACTAACCCAGAGCTTCTTTTATTCACATGAGAACTAGGTGAGTAAATGTTTTTACTTTTTACTGCAGTTAGAAAATTTGACACTAGAAAAAAAAATGTTGCATTTCTGTTCTGCCATCAACACATAAATAATATGGTTCTAACCTTTAAAAAGTCACATAATGGGGACAGAGCAATAGTCCAGCAAGTAAGGTTTTTACCTTGCATGAGGCTGACCTGAGTTTGATCCCCAGCACCCCATGTGAGCCTCACCGCCACCCTACCAGGAGTAATCCTTGAGTTCAGAGCCAGGAGTAAGCTCTGAGCACCACCAGGTGTGGCCCCAAAACAAGACACGACAAAAAAAAGTCACATGATGTTTTCAAACAACTGAACAACAGTTCAAATATGTATTCAGTATACAATATTGTAATTTTCCACATCACTTAATATCCTCTGGTGTTTTGATATTCAGTCCCTTAACAATTAATTGTGTACCCCTTTACTTCTGCCAGAGAATAGATGTTGGTACTTTATCATTTTAATATAGTTTCCTATTTCTAGCATCATCAAATCTCAAATCTTTGTGTTTTATTTGTTTTAATTTGGGGGTCACACCTGGTGATTTTCAAGGCTTACTCTTGATTCTATGCTCAGGGAACAGTCTTGGTGAGCTCAGGGGATGATATGAAGTGCCAACAAGGAATGCAGGAAAACAATCTACCTGCCGTACCATCTCTCTGGTCTCTTAAATTTATGCTAAAAAAAAATTTCCAGCAGCATTTTTCTGGGTGCGCTCATCACAAAGAAAAAGAGTATGAATATATCTATCCAAAGATCTACAAAATCGCATTTCCCAAGTCACACATTGTGGACTCTAGTGACAAGTGCATCAAGTGAGATATTTAAAGTGTCATTCTGAATCATTTATAATAGCAGAACAATGAGGTGTTTTGCAAGCAAAACATGCCATGTTTGAACAAGCTAATAAAAAAAAAAGCTTTATGTGGCAACCAAAGAAGGCAGGTGCTTGGGGGCAGAGAATTCTACTGGGATTTCATTAATAAAACAGATGACAATTGATCTAGCTTTGTGCATGTATCTGTATGCGCTGCATGTGTGCATATGCTCACACATACATCTGCAAACTTTGCCAAGATAAGAAACTAGCTTTGATTTCATGTGTGAGCTTCATTGAGATGACACTTAAGCCAAAGTGGTAATAGGAAGTTTTGTGAAATAACTACTTAATGTCTATAATGCTCAAAGAATTAAGAGATGCCATAGTAAAGAATCGGAATGATGTTATAATTTGTGAAGGCCAGAAAATAGTGTTCAGCTTGGAGTATAAGGTTTTATTAAATGAAATTAATGCATTGCAATGTAATTAAGACTCTGAATGGCCAGAGAGTTAGCTCCGGGGTCAGGGTGCATGCCTAGCCATGACCCAAACATCCATGCCCACACTGCCTGACCCCCAACCATGACTGGAGAGAACCCTGAGGAACCTGAGTATTGTCTGGGTGACTCTGAGGGCTGCGAGAGCCACTGGCTCTCAAACAGCAGTTGTGTAACCACACCCTGGCATTGATCCAACTGGTGTGGTTGGCTGAGTATCACCACAGCTGACTCGTGGGTTCCTGGAGGATTGCTTGTGATATCCATCCCTCAAAAACAGTAGTAAAGCATGGGTGAGAAAAAAAATAAAATACTCTAATACACAGAGAGTAGAACTCATACTACGAGGTGTTCAGCTACTACCAGATGGGTTTATGGCATCATTTGTTATTTCAGCTTGATTTATCTTGGCATAAGAGTAAAAATGCCTCAATGCATAGAAATATAAGATATTATTACTTCCAACTGGTATAACTGTCTTTGGGTATTATTCACATCCTATTTTTATAATCTATATTCTGCAAGTGAGTACAATCATTCTATGTTTGTCCCTCTTCCTCTGACTCATTTCATTCAACATAATACTCTCCATGACCATCCATGTGGAAGCAAATTACATGACTTCATTTTTCATAACAGCTGCATAGTGTTCCATTGTGTAGATGTACCATGGTTTCTTTATCCACCCATCTGTTCTCAGGCACATGGTTTATTTCCGGATTCTAGTTCTTATGAATGGTACTACAATGAACATAGGAATGCAGATGTCTTTCCTGCATTGTGTTTTTGGACCAAAAACTGGAAGGGAGAGTAGAGTTAGGCCTGAGATCACTATAAAGGATCACTCTGGACAAAAACTGCGTGCTGCAAAGAGGTAAGTGATATGCATGATACCCTTTCAGTAACAGTATTGCAAACCACAGTGCCAAAAAAGGAAAATGAGAGGGAGAAGAGAGAGAGAGAGAGAGAGAGAGAGAGAGAGAGAGAGAGAGAGAGAGAGAGAGAGAGAGAGAGGTGGGGACAGGGTCAGAATGTCTGCCACACGCGGGACGAGGGGGGAAAAAAATAGAAAAGTTATGTAACAAACAGTGGGACTTAATATCTCTACATTCTCAGCAATGGAGAGCCATCAAATGCTTCCTTGACAGTGGGACTGTCTTCTCTTTTTTGGGGGGAAACCCTAGCAACAATAGTGAATTATGTGTTGAAACATGGACTGTAACCAAGATAAAGCGTAAACAAAGTGAAACTTATCACTTACAAGGGCGGGGACTGGGGGGGCGGGAGGGGACGGGAGGTATAATGGGGTGGTTGGTGATGGAATATGGGCACGGGTGAAGGGAAGGGTGTTTGAGTACTGTATAACTGACATAATCCTGAGAACTTTGTAACCCTCCACATGGTGATTCAATAAAATTTAAATTAAAAAAAAAAAAAAGAATGTCTGCCACAGAGGAAAGCTATGGGGGCAGAATGGGGAGGGGAGTACAAGAGGAAGGGAAACTGGGGACATTGGTGGCAGAAAAGTGCACACATGAAAGGATAGTTGTTGGAACATTGCATGACTGAAACTCAATCTTGAACAACTTTTAACTGTATATCTCATGTTGATTCAATACAAAATTAAAATAAATAAATAAAAATAAGTAAATGGTAAAGCTGGAACTCGATTACCAGATGCCCCCATCTAAGGCTACGAAAAAAGTAGTAAATGCCACAGTCAATATTTATTTAGCTGCAAAGTCTTCTCACACCTTTTCTTTTTTTTTTTTAATTTATTTATTTTTAATTAGAGAATCACCGTGAGGGTACAGTTACAGATTTATACACTTTTGTGCTTATACTTCCCTCATACAAAGTTTGGGAACCCATCCCTTCACCAGTGCCCGTTCTCCACCACCCGTAAACCCAGTGTCCCTCCCACCCTCCCCAATCCCATCTCCCCCCCACCCCACCCTGCCACTGTGGCAAGGCATTCCCTTCTGTTTTCTCTCTCTAATTAGCTGTTGTGGTTTGCAATAAAGGTGTTGAGTGGCCGCTGTGCTCAGTCTCTAGCCCTCATTCAGCCCGCAACTCCCTTCCCCCACATGGCCTTCGACTACAATGTAGTTGGTGATCACTTCTCTGAGTTGACCTTTCCCCGGAACGTGAGGCCAGCCTCGAAGCCATGGAGTCAACCTCCTGGTACTTATTTCTACAGTTCTTGGGTGTTAGTCTCCCACTCTGTTATTCTATATACCATAGATGAGTGCAATCTTTCTATGTCTGTCTCTCTCTTTCTGACTCATTTCACTCAGCATGAAACTTTTCATGCCCATCCACTTAACTACAAAATTCTTGACCTCCTTTTTTCTAACAGCTGCATAGTATTCCATTGTATAGATGTACCAAAGTTTCCTCAACCAGTCATCCGTTCTGGGGCATTCGGGTTTTTTCCAGATTCTGGCTATTGTAAACAGTGCTGCGATGAACATACATGTGCAGATGTTGTTTCGATTGTACTTTTTTGCCTCTCTGGGATATATTCCCAGCAGTGGTATTGCTGGGTCAAATGGGAATTCAATATCTAATTTTTTGAGAGTCGTCCAAATTGTTTTCCAGAAGGGCTGAACCAGTCGGCATTCCCACCAGCAGTGAAGAAGGGTCCCTTTCTCCCCACATCCTCTCCAACAGCGGTTGCTTTTGATCTTTTGGATGTGTGCTAGTCTCTGTGGTGTGAGGTGGTATCTCATGGTTGTTTTGATCTGCATCTCTCTGATGATTAGTGATGTAGAGCACTTTTTCATGTGCCTTTTGGCCATTCGTATTTCTTCCTTGGTAAAGTTTCTGTTCATTTCTTTGCCCCATTTTTTGATGGGGTTGGATGTTTTCTTCTTGTAGAGCTCAACCAGTGCTTTATATACCATTGATATCAACCCCTTATCTGATGGGTATTGTGTAAATATCCTTTCCCATTCTGTGGATAGTCTTTGTATTCTGGTCACTGTATCTCTTGCGGTTCTCACACCTTTTCATAGCACAGAGTGCATTTATTTTCAATTTGGCATTCTTCTGGGTGTATTTTATTAAGTTTTAGTACTTTCATGTTGGCCACTGGAACTGTCATTTGAAATAAAAATAATATATCCAAATTTCATGTTTCATTAAGGAAGGGAATTACAAAGGTTATTCAGATTCATATACCTATGATATAGTCTCCACTTTTGATTCATTTTTCCTGATTTAAGAACAGAGTGTTTTGTAGTAAAGTCAGACTTTATTATCATTATATGCTTCAGGTGTGTTACATTGAAAATCAGTTTAGTTTCTTGGGCTGCAGCAACAGTACAGTGGGTGGGACACTTGCCTTGGTTATGGCCAACCTATATTCAATCCCCAGTACTCCATATGGTCCTTGGAGCCATCCAGGATTGATCCTTAAGTACAGAGTTACAAGTAATCCCCAAGCATAGGCATTGTGGTCATAAATAAATAAATAAACAAACAAACAAATAAATGTTTCTTGTTATATTAAAGTTCATCACTAAAAGTTTAATTCTATCATGATACAGCTGACCAATTTTATAGTTAATGGAACTTAGCTAGAATAAATAAGTTGGTTCTCTATTTGAAGCTTACATGAAATAACAAATTTCATAGAAATCAAAAGCAAAGACAGTGCATGCTACTCAAAATTTAAACTACTTTTAAATATCAATGCATATTCCTTTTAATTTGTCACATAAATACTCTGCTGTATCCTATTAGAATTGAGCATAGATAGAATATATTTTTCCAATATGGTGCCTCTTAATCAACGACAAATCCTGCATTTTATAGAAAAGAACTCTGATATTCTGAGAATCTATAATATTTATAGCATTACTGAGTTGATGGCATAAACAAAACAAGAACTCAAGTAACAATTACATCTTCTTCTAGGTTTTGAGAAGATTTAGAATGTTAAAGAGAACATAGCCTAAATCTTTGATCCATTCTTATTAATTTTGTAACCCACAACAAATTATTTCACCTCTCTGAACCTCAGATTTCTCAAAAGCAAAGCTGCCATAGTAATAATTAAAACATCTGTGCTCTGTAGGTTAAGTTATCAATATAAACCACTCAGCACAGGGCCCTCCAAATAGAATGAGTCAAAAACCAGGATGTGATTATTATTGTTTATTACCAGGACACTGCATCTCCAAGTAACAGCTGTATTATGAGCAACTTTCCGCTTTAGACTCTGGAAATGATTCCATGAGTTCAGCAAAAAAATATCCCTGCACTATGTACCTTATTCTTCACTGAGGTCTCATGCTAAGCCCCTTCCTTGACTTGATGTTAGTAGATTCTTGTGAGGTTATCAATGAAATGTAGAATCATAGCTCCTTTGTAAGCCCAGAAAAATGCAGGGAGGGGTGCTGGAACATCGTAGGACTGAAATTCAATCATGAGCAACTTCATAACTGTGTATCTCATAGTGACTCAGTGAAAAATAACAAAGAAAAAGAAAAGCTCAATGTTGCTCCTGTGTCAACTACTTTGCAGTTTTCAGTAATCACCTTGATAGATTTTATATGTACAATAAAATTCTAAACCCAATCTATCGTTATAATGGCATTTATTATTAACTACCCTGAGGGGCGGGATACTCTTGGTAACTTGCTGGGCTCTCCAATATATAATATATATATATATATATATATATATATATATATGTGTGTGTGTGTGTGTGTGTGTGTGTGTGCGTGTGTGTGTGTATACATATATATATATATATATATATATATATATATATATATATACACTCTAGAAACAAATAACACAATAACAAAAAAAGAAGAAGAGGCACATGGGCAGAGCCTGGCAAGCTACCCATGGTATACTCGATATGCCAAAAACAGTAATGATAGGTCTCATGCTCCTGACCCTGAAAGAGCCTCCAATCATTGGGAAAGACAAGTAAGGAGAGGATGTTAAAATTTCAGGGCTGGGAGGAATAGAGATGTTATTGATGCTTAGTTGAGTAAATCGATGAACAATGAGGTGACAGTGATACCCTGAGGGGAGATATTGGTTTTAGATCAGCTGTAGAATGCACCACTTTCATGGGTCACTCCTGGTGGTGCTTGGTCCAGTGATTTAGTGCTCAGGCTCAGCTTGGCAGTGCTGCCTGGCCTGTGGTGTCTTGGGCCTACAAGGCTCCATCTCGTGGCAAGAGGAGAGACCATGTTGTGTCAGGGATGAAAGTCGAGGCCTCATACTACTAGACAGACACATGCTCTGTCACTTTAGCAATCTACCTGACCTAGTAGGAACAATTTTGAAAGGATTCTTTCTGTTCTGCAAGAAAATAAAATCAGAATAGTTATACTTGAGGGTGAGTCTCATAGGATGGTGACTTTTTTATATATAAAATTACTTGGACATATGAAATGAAATTTGTATTTTTCAGGGAATAAAATAAGATGGATTTGTAGATGCCAGCTTTATGGAGGCATAGTATTATTACAATGGATTCAATTGCATAAAAATAGTATTAAAAATGAAGCAGTCCCCTTCCAAGTCATACATGCTTTGCAAGATCTTAAAGCTCTAGCAGTTTATATTTCATATGTAGGAATATCCTTCATCCTGACAAAAGAAGATGAAATAAAAATTTCAGTAACCCCTGTTACAAGGAATCTTTTGTGTCTTCTGGCTTCCTTGAGAAAAAAATCTTTTCAATAAGTTCATTTATGACCTCTTTTTGCCTGACTTGTTCAATCCACTTCTGGGAAGACAAAGGGATTTATTCGATTAATAAATCTGTGAAAAATAAACACGAGGTTTATATTTCTCCTGTGGAAGATGCAAGAGGCTGTACTAGGAAGCACCATAATGATAAGAAACATATAACTGACACATTGTTATCAACACTTTTGATGGTGAGTTACTAAGTGTGAATTAGTCAACCAAATATCAAGATCAAGATATCTAATTATATAAGAGCTGGCCATCATGGACCAGTATTTGCAGGGTTTCATGAACAAAAGTTTATTATTTGATTACGTGATGTGAAAAGCAAGAGCATTGGGAGTAAAAAAGTTAAACCTGGTCATGTGTCAAAACAAGTCCAGGCTCCTGCTACATCTTTTTGGCACGAGTGGTCTTCAGACTACATTAACCCCTCTCACCCCTAAAGACTCCTATCAACCCAGGATCCAATGAGTAAGCTTACTCTATATTAATTTCATCAGTCTAGTTTGCTTTACAGACTTAAGGTTTCTCCAATCCAGCTCTGTCAATAATAAAAATTACATCATCACCTCGTCGCTTTCTTTGTGGTTTCTTTGTCACCTTGTCCAGAACATGATAATTACTAAAGGTCTCCTCAAACGATTTTGGCTGTCACAGGATGGCAAGGGGGTCACTGTGTTACTAACATAGGTGGGCAGAGGGCAGAGATGTTGTTAACATCCTATAAAGCACAGGGTGGCCCTGAATAACAAAGAATTATTGGTGTGAAATGTCAATCGAGGTGAGTTGAGAAACCCAGCCCAGGTTTACCCAATTAAATCTCTTAGGGATCTTCACGAGCAACATTCTATGGTTTTAATCCGCTTTTCCATTTCCAATATTTTCATCCTCACCTGAAAATGTTTAAAATGTTTGAAATACAAAGGTAAGAAAAAAACTCTTCCAGAAGGCTAATCTAATGAATAAAACTGAAGATCCAGGAGTCGGCACCTCAGTTTTCAGAACATCACTCTGATCTCCAGTACATCATTTTGTAACTTAATACTTCTGCCTCAAAATCATCCTACCACTTACTATAAGTGTATCAGAAGCTTTAGTACCCTTGGCCACTCTCTTTTACAACAGCATCCATGGCAATAACAATATATTTAGTTTCATTTAGAGATGTCCATTAAATTTGTAGGAAGAATATTGCATTTTCTTCTAACAGCAATGCCACTGTCATGGCCAAATGTAAGAATTCTTATTCAGAGAAGAAAAGTAAGTTATCAAAGTTTGACCCATTAAATTACCTCCAGGTTTCAACTCTACTACCAAGATGTCTCCACTTAATGTGTGACTGCCTAGTGTGTGCTGATAATGTTCTAGATGCTCTGAAGTCTACAACCAGTCATGAAAAGTGTTCCTGTCACCAAGAATTTCACAGTCGAGTAGCAGAAAGTGGAATGAATAAAGCCAAGCATCATAAAACATGATAAATGTTACTGTAGCAGAATGAATAAAGTGCTCAGTGAGCAGAGAGGAGAACATGATTAATTGTGCCTCATGTGCTCAAACAGATTTCTAGCAAAAGACTTAGAATTTGACTTCGGCATGGCTGGGTAGATATTTGCCAGATACAGAAGCATAGAAAAGGGGATTATTCAAATCAAGGCTTTGTCTTTTGACCAGCTACTGAATAGAAGAAGAAACTCAACAAGTGTTTATAACCTCCATCAAGGTTAGATAGAGAATGATTGGGAGAGAATGCAGTAAGTCATGCAGGGAGGTAGGAAATTTTTATGATTTTAATCAATCCAGTCACCTTTTCATTTCTCATCAACTCCCCAGTTTGTCCGTGATCTCGAGATCCAATAATATACTGCCTGAATATCTGCATCATACAGACTTCTGATCTGCCCATTACTTTAACTTTAAACTTTAAGACTGGGTGTTACTAACGCTTTTTGCTACAATAGTCTGGAATAAGTTAAATGTCAGACATCTTTCTATACACAACCAGTAATATAAATTTTTTTCTTAATGTGTATTGTATAATCCATTCGAATAGTTTCTACTTAGTGCACTCTATCTTAATGTGTTGCATTCCTTTGTATAGTGCTCTCTTAAATACTTAGTCGAACTTTTTAAATCTTCAAAATGAGATGTTGGATTTTGCTTTAGAATGTATAACAGGATAAACTACTTGTCTGCAAATACTGTTACCCCTGTATGTGGCTGCAACTGAATCCATAGCAAATGCAGAATTAAAATAGTTACTAACTAGGATTTTACAGAAAATCCTTGCCACAAAGAGCAAACTAAATGGGTGGCATGAATTAAATGGAGACAATGCATCCTTTTTAAACTATTGATTACTACATATATTTCTTTAACTGACTGCAAAAATTTGAAAGAGAAGACTTATGATTTTTTTGTGTGATTCTACATTCCTTTATATCCTTGAAACACAATGATCCTAAACCCATATATGTGAATGCAATAAATTATACAGTAAAAATAAAAATATATAAGGAGGATGGAGAAATAGTACCATGGTTAAGGCACTTGTCTTGCACTTGGCCAATTGCAGTTTGATCTCTGGCACCACATATGGTCTCCTGAGTACCAGGAGTGTCCCCTAATCACAGAGCCCTGGGAACCACTGGGCATAAACCAAAACCAAAAAAATTGTCAGAAAATTTGAAAACAGTCATATATAAAGCATACCATTAAATCGTAATAAAGAGCTGATAAAGCATGGGACACAACAATGATATAGTGGGTAGGTAGGGTGTTTGCCTTGCATTGGGCAACCCAACTTTGATCCCTGGCACCCAACATGATCTCCAAGAACACTAGGAGTAATCCCTGAGCATAAAGCCAGGAGTAATCTCTGAGTACTGCCAGGGGTGGACTACACCCTCTTCCCCAAGGGGCATGAGGGGAGGAAGCAGATAAAGTCAGGTCAGTTCAACTTTAAAATTTTCAAACATCTATTGTGTGCCTCACTTAGAAGGGAGAACTTGAGTAAAGACCAAAAATGATATCACCAGTGAACAATGCAGTTATCAAGGAGAAGACCATTCTAGACAAATATGTACACAGATATAAAAACTTAGAGAAAAGAAGTGTGCAGATTGCAAAGGGCTAATCGATCCCAACAAAGTGGTCTGCATAAGGACAAAGGAGGTGGATAGGATTGTCTTCTTTTAGAAGGTCAAGAATGGCTTTACCAAGGAGTTGACTGAACGGAATCAGAAAAATAAATAAATAAACAACCTGCGGTCAAAGTAGTTCAGTTCAGGAGAAATGTCTTCATTTCTCCATGCACAAAAGCATCGAGCACTGTTGAGAACAAACAGTGACTCAGTTCTGCTCAAAGATAAACTGTGGGAAGGCAGGAAAACTAACAGGCATTTAACCATCACAGGAATTGGTCAAGTTCACAGAAGAGGCACTAGGCTATCCCTTCTCCCCCAGGTCTCAGTAGCCTCTAGGAGGATTTTGGTCTGTCCATAGTGCCATATTTCCCCTCAGTCCAATTTTATTCATAATAAGAGTATTGACTGTTCTTAAGAAGTCAGCGGGGAAAAACTGAATATGAGTAGGAATTTGTAAATCCTACATCTAGAATGTAGAAGTGAAGAACCAAATGAAGGCAAAAAAATTGAAATGAAATTACGAAGAACTTGGAAAATGATTAATATTCAGTTTTGACCTGTGCACAGTGCCAATCTCTGACATTAATCAACTTATGGTGCCTGAATAATTCTTCTATACAGTTTATGGCTGAAACAGAGATTTATGTTCTTGTTATGGTCCCAGAACCTATTAGCGTGTTGACATCTTTGCAGCTTTTTGAAATATAATTGATGCATTAGACTGTATAAACTTAATGTGTGTGGCATCAACTTGATGCTCTTTTATATGTTGCAAAATGATTTGGGGAAGTTGGTTAATATTTTTTGAACATCAAATTCCTTAGCTACAAGTTTAGATCAATAAGAGAAACTATGTCATGTTTATTTTACTCATATTACATAGGAAAATACATGTAAGATAGTTGGCATAGTGTCTATACATAGTGTTCAGTAAAGGTTAGTTCTGATAAATGTCAGTCTCTGTGTCTGTAGGTTAATTAACAGAGTACAGCAATTTCTTCTCAAATATCAAGTTCTGTGCACTCTATCTTCCCTTACTGTTGCAAAAATCAATGCCTGAGTTTGAGAGCTTGTTGAGCACAGAAATCAATAGAAACAAAATGATGAAGGATAAAGACAAAAGAACTAAGAATGAAAGAGAATAAGAGATGGTTTTTAATGTCAAAAGGAGAAATTCCGAAAGTTAATTCAGGACTCCCTATGATGTAACAACTAAGGCAAGAATCAAATTGTTTCACTGCAACAAAAACTGAAACCAATTCAAGACCTGGTGTTGAGCATTTACAGAAGCACCAAGCAAAGGGAGTTTGAGTCTTATCTGTGAAAAACTGTTAAGGATAAAACCAGGCTTGAAGTCAGAGACTTCCTGCAGCACCGCCACATTGGAGTCAACACAAATATTGCCTTTGGGGGCCGCAGTCTAGAAACTTCTAAGAAATAAATTCTAGCAAGTGCTCTCAGGGAAAAAGCTGTTTCCAATTTTATATATAACTGCATTGAATTAGACATTAAATCCTAGTGAGATATGAATCTAAATTACAGTGACAGTAAGTAGTTGGGTAACTTGGGTGGACCAGAGTTCTTAAGGGGATTTTCCAATTTCCCATCTCCATCTTGAGGTCTGAATGACATGTCCTATTTGTAAAGTGTTTTGCACTTTTTCTGAAAAAAAAAAATGCCTTGCAAGCATTTAAAGATGCTTCTGTACTATTATCTTCATTCTGTAAATGGGTAAACTGAGATGAGAAATGTTAAGTGATTTTTCTCAAGCACTGAGAAGCCCAACTGAGAATACCAGACATTGGGATGTTATAGTGTAGTATCAGGCACATAAAAGCAATGTCAAGTTGGGGCATGCAGATGAGTGGTAGAATGTTTCATATGCATATCTAAGACTGCAAGTTTGATCTCAGCAGCACCTCACAAAATGCAGAGTATGATTCCAACCCTGCCAGTGTGAGGTGTGATCGAAGACACTGCAACCAAGAGTGGAAGCAATACAAACACAGGGTGTGTCACTCCTGGTGCACTACAGTAACAGCTACAATAATTGGGGGATAGGAAAGTAAATTTCACCAATAGGAGAAAGCTGGTTTGATTTTTTTACAGAAGAGGGAGTACAGAGGAGAAGAATTATAAATATGAAAGGAAGGAAAGGAGAAAGGGGGAAAGAAACAGAAAATAGAAAAAAAAATTACCTTTGCAATCAGAGGCAACAAGTGCTGATCACTCAACCTCACCCTTTCAAGATGAGGTTCAGAGCGAGATTTCCCTGCACAATAGCACATACATGCTTTATATTCAGGTGGCCCGGGTTCAGTCCTCAGTAACGCACAGTTCCCTGAGCTCAAAGACAGCAGTAGTTCCCAAACACTACTGGGTTTGGCTCCTCAAAATAAAAACCAACCAGAGTAGCAAATCAAATGCCTCTGACATGGAGACATCTGCAAAGAACTGACAAGTTTATGGGGGTGGCAGCCTACATCTATATCTCAAATTTTCTTTTTTTCTAGACTAATGTAAAAATATCAGCAAACAAGGGATTGACATACCAAAAAATGGCGAACCTTGGATTACAAAACTTATTAACAAAGTGGTTGGAGGGGTATGAAGAATATTCCAGGAGTGATATAAGGAGTGTGGTAGAGGGTTAAAGGCACTTTGGGAGTATTGGATGTGGTATTTTGTACAAAAGTACCATAAACTTAACACTACTGTAAACTTATTACCTAAAATATCATAATTTTTAAAAGAAATATCTGCAAAGCTCAATTCACTCGCAACAAAATGGGAAGTAAAATCAGCACCATCTTTATATGGTTGTTATTAGAAACAAAGTTTAACATGGGATCAAAAGAACACTATTATTAGTATTAGTAGTAGTAGATATTACTATTAATAAACAAAGCCCATCTAGGAAAAAATCCCTGATGTTAGGAACTGAAGTAAATGAAACCTAACTTGAAAGGTTATCAGGCTATCATTTTAATTTTGCTGAAATATATTATCAAATTGAAATCCTTCATTCTAAGATCAGGCATAAGACAAGGCTGTCTACGCTCACCACTATTACTTAAGAAATGTATTATTGGAAGAGCTTTCCATAACAAATCAAGAAATAAATATTGAAGGCATCCATATTGGAAAACAAATAAAATCATCATTAATTTTAGATGACATGTTAGACTCAGGAAACCCTAAAGAGTTTACAAAAAATATTCTAAAACACAATAAACTTGTACAGTAATGTGGCAGACTACAAAGTCAGCATGTAAAAAGTTCATGGCATTTCTACGCAAACAATTAAAAAGAAGAGAGTGAATTTTTTTTTCTTAAATCCTATCCTAAATTATACCTCAAAAAAAATCAAGAACCTGGGAAAAAGGGGGCCAGGAGCGATAATACAGCGGGTAGGGTGTTCGACTTGCATGTGACTGATCTGGATTTGATCTCCAGCATTCCCTATGGTCTCCCAAGCACTGACAAGAGTGACTCCTGAGTGCAGAGGCAAGATTAACCCCTGAGCACCGCTGGCTATAACCCTAAACCCCTATAAAAGCCAAAATAATATGAAAACGCTTATTAAAACAAAGAAACTATAAATCACTGCTAAAAAATAAGAGAGACACAAGACAATGTTAACATCTGCCCTGTTGTTGAATTGGGCAAATTTATATTGTCACAATAACAATTCTACCTAAAGTACTACATAGATTGAGTGCCTTGCACACGGGCAGCCATGTGGGTTTAATTCCTCTATCCCTCCTGGAGAGCCTGGCAAACTATTGAGTATCCCACCCACATGGCAGAGTCTGGAAAGCTACTTGTGGCATATTCGATATGCCAAAAACAGTTAACAAGAAGTCTCACAACGGAGACATTACTGGTGCCCGCTCGAGCAAATTGATGAACAATGGAACAACAGTGCTATAGACTACTCTGAAGATAAATGAAAAGCTAATTTTTGATAAAGGAGCACAGAGCATGAGGTAGAACAAGGAAAGTGTCTTCAACAAATAGTGCTGGGTACTGGTTAGGCACATATAAAAATTGAACTTACATCCCAATCTCGCAACATGCATAAAAACAATCCAAAGTAGATTAAGTACCTTGATATCAGAGTTGAAGTCATAAAGAGGCAACTTTAATGATTCATTGTCATCAGTAAAGCAAACAGAATCAAAGATAAACAGATGATATTGCATCTAATTAAGAAGCTACTACACTACAACAGCAATAAGGCACAGAATAAAAATACATCCTACAGACTGGGAGAATTCATTTTCTCACCACTAAGCTGACAAAGGTTAATATCCAAGATACACAAAGCACTTGTAAAACTTAACAAGATAAAAACAATCAGTCCCATTAAAAAAAAATGAGAGAAGACATACAGATGGCCAATAAGTTTGTAAAAGAAATTCTTTCCATTGCTTATCATCAGGGAAATTCAAATAAAACAACAATGAGAAACCACCTCGTATTAGTGAGACTGCCACACATTAAAGAGGATTAAAAGAAAGAAAAAAGGATTTGATGAAAAGTTGATGAGGATGAAAAGAAAAAAATAATTTGCTGCTACAAAGGTATATCTAGACTGTATCATGATTAGGTAAGTCAGAAGGAGAGGGATGGATAAAGAAGGAGGCCCATTCTCACATGTAGGACAGATGTATAAAGAAACAGAGCCAGGGAATAACAAGTGACAAAGCAACAGAGCTTGAGAACTGGAATATAGAATGGAGTGAGGGGACGTGAGGGGAAGGGGGGGAAAGTGTGATGTAGGAAAATTGTATTCATGAAACCCTTTCATGAACAGTATTGTAAACCACAGTGCCCAAAACATTTCTTTAAAGGCAGATTAGCAGACAAAGATATTGTCTCAGGATTTCAAGACATTTTAGCTACTTTATGAACTAAAATTAGCATTTTGGATTAAAATGTATGTCAATTTATAATTTATCCTTTCAAAAGTCTGCTCCTTGTTTGTTAAACTGAAAAAAAATGTTTTATTAGTTTTCAGTTTCATGCTTGAAGGTCTCTTAACAGAAATATTCAGACCTAGATTAATTACCATGTTTGTGAATGTGAAAGTAATGAGCTCTGATTGCTAGAGGATTCAAATATCAGATATTTCAGCGTTATCAGACTTCTTTCAAAGTCTAAACTGAGGGTTCTCTAAAGCGAGCCTGTCTGATCAATGTCTGTACACACTGTACACCCTGCCGGTGCACAGCAGTCACCACTGTGCAGTTATCCTACTCCAAGGTGCTTAGCTATATCTCATCGACAACATGAGTTGCTTTTATCCTTGAGGTTAATGCTAGTTTTGAAATGCTTAGATGCAAATTTCATAGTTTGAATACATAGGCAGCATGGTGCCCATCAAAGATCACAACCCTCTCATCCAGAGAAATTTGCATTGCATCAATAACTGTGATTTTCAGCAAGTTATTCACCTTCTCTGAGCCTCTGTTTTGTCAGTTGTAGACACAAGTACTCTGAGTCGGAGCGAGGTTAAAACAACAGGACAAAAAAGTTGTGGGGGTAAAGTGATGCTACAGGGACAGCATAATTCAGTTCAACCCTTGTCCCCTGAGCACTGTCAAGAGTGATCTCTGAGCATCTGAGCTCCACCCAGGATGGCCCATTCCCCATGCTGGAAATTTAAGCCAGGTTGACCCAGTGAAATGCAAGAGCTTAACCTACTGCACTATCTCTCTGTTCACTGCACACTGCCCCTCAAATGAAATAGTAAAACCATGACAATGAGCCTAATACTTCCGCTCCCTCCCATCACACCCCGTGCCACTTTTTACCAGCAGCCTAATCTCACACTAGACACAGTTCCCTAACATTCTGAGCTCTCTTCTGTAACCATGTTCTTGGCCTGCAGGACACTGACCTTGAAGGGATTAAAGAAGGTGTCCCTGCACTTCCCTGAGAGCCCTGTAAATGAGTTCCGGGATGCTCATCTTTCTGTTCGGTTGGGCAGCTATTCTCAGCTCAGACTCAGCGGGAAGGGAATCCTCTCACGGAGAGAACTTTAAAATAGTTTGTTCAAATGCACAGTGGACAGAAAATGTTTAATCTGATCAGTATTCTGTGACTCTGGCAAAGAGTCAACAGGTGTCACATACTCAGGGCAGAGCACAGAAGTCTGAGACATCTCCCAGCCTCATCAGCATTGCAGAGTTCTTAGAAAACAAGGAAAGACTTTTACAGTGATCATTAGATACAATTTGGGAAATTTATTTATAGAAAGAAAAGGAAAAAAGAATTCTTAAAAAAAACAGTGAAACTAACTTATGAGGGGAAAAAACATTACTGGGAAAACAGAATGAATCAAACCTAAAGTAACATTCCCAAGTTTAGTTTATTCTCCTTTGTTTTTCAAGTAGGAAAAAATATGTGCTTACATCAGAATCCACTCCAGATCTTTTCAATGAATTTTTTTATAATGGTATATTTTGAATTTATTTTGCATCTTAGTTAGGCATGGGTTCAGCAACTCTCATCAACTTTATTTCTTTTATAAATTTCTCAGATCCAGAAGAATACTACATTGAGTAGGGCATTTTTATTTTTCCTTGCACGGGGCTGACCTGGGTTCAATCCCTTCAATTCCCCATACCCTACACTCCCCAGAGCACCTACAGTAGTGATCCCTGAGTGCAGAGTCAGGAGTAGGCACTGAGCACCACCAGATATAGTGCCCCCCACCACACACACAGTACCACCAAAAACGAAACAAAGTCCCTCAGTTAAAAATTCTGAAGGTTTTTCATGCATACACTAATATATATATATATACACACACATATATATATATGTATCAGTTGAACTCCTACTACATACCAAGTAATTAGCTAGTTAATTTATAACAATAAAAGAGATAATGAAACTTATCTTTTAGTTGGTATGAAAGAGTAAATAAACAAAACAAAGATCTAAAAAATAATTCAGACTATAACTTAGACCATTGATAAGCTCCCTGAAGCAAACTAAAGCAAAGTAACTGGGGACGTGATGTTTTTTTTTTTTTGGGGGGGGGATGTCAGATAAAAGTGTTGAAAAGACTGAGTATTGAGGTAATCATGATGTTAAGTAAATTGACATTTGAGAAGAGGTAGAAAGTCACAGAAGGGGCTAGACAGATGATTAGTGGATGACGAGTGCCTGGAAAGGGAGAGTTCAGTGCAAAAATCCAAATCCAGAATGTCCAAGGTTCGCAAGGAGGCCACGTGAGTTAAGTCCTGGACTGCAGGAGAGAGCATTATAAATCTCAGAGGAGCAAGTTCTCCTCAGATCTTTAGTACTTGATATTTTTTGGTTTTTGTTTTCTTTTTTTTTTTTTTTAGGATAGGAATACAGAGTCAATGATACATTTTGTGTTGAAGAGTGTTATAATACCACCTAGGTGTTAATAGGAGTTTTCTGGATGCTGTGCTCATGGGTAATAACTCATGGGATGAGACAGACATTGGTTAAAACAGTCAGATTATAATAGTTAAGAAGAGAAAACAGTATCACTTAGCCAATGTGAGAGAAAGGGAGGTATATGAGAACAATGACTGGTCCATAACCTACGGACCAGAGAAACTCTTTAAGGATCTTCACCGAAAGGAAACCAAACTGTATCATGCCCTTCTTCTATTGGATTAGGAATCAAGGACTCTTTCTGCTTACTTTGACAATTATATGAACCAACTTTAATTCACTTCATTTACTTGTAACTTCTGCCTGTGGGTATATTAATATCTGCTTGACCTTCAAATCTCAACTAAACTGTCACCTGATCTTGGACACATTTTCTCATGGATGGCTCTCTCTCTACCCTGGTTTACAGTCTGGGTGAAAATCCAGAGTTTGTTTCCTCTGACTGACATAGTAGATGACCACAGGCTTGATGACTAAACACGCAAAATTCTTTCTCAGACTGAAATCAAGGGATTGATATGTTGGTTCCTCCAGGGCCTCTGAGAGTGATTCCCTGCCTCCCTCCTAGGTTTTGAGAGGCTACCAGCAACTCTTGGCTTAGAGCTTCCTAAATCCAGTCTTTATACTTATCCTCACATGATTTTTACCTGTGTCCCAATCAAAAAATTCTCTTATTTCTCTTAAGTGACACATGTCATGTGTATTTGCTAACTCCAAGGTGATCTCTCCAAGACCGGACAGATGTGATAGCATGTAGGGCTGATTGAACAGGACTGATTAAGTTCAATCTGTAACACCACATATGGTCCCTCTGCACTACTAGGAGTGATCTCTAAGCTAATAATCAGAAGAAAACCCAGAGCATAGCTGGGTATGGCTAAAAAAAATTATTTATCATCAAAGTCCATAACCTACTCTCCTGAGAACACTGTCTCTAAATAAAATAATTTTTACAGGTAGTGAAGACTAAGATTGGACATATGTTTTGTGAGGATTCTATTCAACTGACTGCATCTTCCCTCCTTGATTCCAGGGAAACTATGTTACACTTAATCTTAGCACATATCATACTGCCCTCTGTGATTTCATACGTATCTGCTGACCATATAAATTTGAGATACTGACCATTGTTTTGTCTGTATCTAATTCCAAGCACTGTTCTTAGCACAAAATAATCAATAACTGCCTGTTGACTAAATTAATTATAAACCAAAGAAGACATGTAAAAGCATTATGGAATTTCACTGAGTTCAAAGAGTAGGTTAAGTGTCTGATCATGAGAGAAGATATTCAAGTGTTTGCTTATAACACTGAGCTTTTACTAACATGTTGGTCTCTATTCTTAAAGATAACAGAATAGATATTATAAACAAAATTATAGACTAGACATTCAGAAATGGAGAAAAATAATATTTTCCTTTTTTATAAAAAGAACAATACATAACACCCAACAGGGAATTAAACTCAGACATTTTCATATGTTAGATACATGTTCTATTACTTGAGCTATCTCCCTATTTGAAAAATAATATTGAACCATAACAAAGGCATTGTCTCTATGTTAGCGTTCTCAAACTTTTAAACAGACTCTCTCCCAATTATTAAACTGTGGCCTTCTTTTATCTATTGTCATCATGGTGCTGTCATTTACCATTTCCGGTTTTTCAAGACTGGAATTGGGAGCTTTCTATAACCTAAATAATATACTCTGCTCTAATAAATTACTGGCTTATGGAAGCTATAACAAATCAATGAGCAAGAGAGAAAATATGTAGGTAATCTGAGAAGGTGAATGGAATTAGCATCCCAAGGAAGGCTCTGAATGAGTTTTAAATTGAAAAATAAGAGGCAATGATCACTAGATATCATAGTTGAGAACCTGAGAACTAGCAGACAGGAAAGAAACAAGAGGGAGACAAGAAACCAGTCTCCCGCAAAGAAATTTGTCAAAGGTTAGAACTGGAAATTGAGAACTGATGGCATTTATCAACCTAAGAATAGGAGTTTCCCGAGACACTAGTAGCAATCTCCTGGGCTTGACTACAGAGGCCCCTTACTGTCTTCAGAGACTTGTAAAACTTGCTAAGGTAAAAATTTAGACTGAGTCTAAATTTCAGCAACACTTAATTTCCAAAAGTCAAGGAGTAAATGGTCAGAATTCTAATCTAACAGGCTGTGAAACATTTAATGAAAGGCCAAAATAATTAATATTTCTGGAGTCATAGATATTATTATAATCACATAGAATCACTGAGATAAGCTGACAAATCTAAGAACTCAGACAGATGATCATAATGTTGAATGCACAGATAGATGAACTATGAGCTTTAATACACTAAAATATGCCCTGTGTTATTATTTCAGCATCAGTCACAAAATGGTAATGCTGTCAAGGACAATCCAACATAGACTGTCCCAAACACAAATGATAAAAAGCAATCTGCACCCCTGATTCACTGCTAAATAAAACAGCAGGCAAATTGATTCATTTCTGTGTCCACCCCCAGTGAAAGACACTGGCAAAAAAAATAATATGACATGATGTTCAATGATGCTGACCGGAAACTTAGTTAGAATCCAATGCTACTTCAATAAAAAATAATTTCGAAGTAATACAAAGCATAATCGATAAAAATAATAATTAGACACCACAAAACTATATAAACCATAGATAGATTCATTTTTTCTGGCATATTAATCTCCCTGCAAAATAGAACCATCATTAACTGGTAAAGTCACCTCCCTAGAAGCATCCACACATCATATGTCATACCTCCCCCTTGGGGGAAAAAAAAGTGTTCTTCCCACTGCCTTATCTAAGAGTTTTAGGTCTAATACAGTATCATTCTGCATTATTTTATACTGAACATAACCACCTATTATTCTTTTTCCCACCCTCCAGTTCATTGCTGTTTGTTCAGGTATTTATCATCCCCAAGTACCACGTCCCTCTACCTTAAGATCTGTAAAGGCTTTTAATGATTAAGAGTTCCCCTGGCACAAAGTGAAAAACCCTACATCATCTTACCCGTATCAACTTCCTGATGTTTTTCTTGGTATTTCTTCAATACTGTGACAGTAACTGTCACTGTTATCCTGTTTCTCATCAATTTGCTCGAGTGGGCACCAGTAACATCTCTCATTGTAAGACTTATTGTTACTGTTTTTGGCATATCGAATACGCCACGGGAAGTTTGCCAGGCTCTGCCGTGCGGGCATGATACTCTCGGTAGCTTGCCGGGCTCTCTGAGAGGGGTAGAGGAATTGAACATGGATAGGTCACATGAAAGGCAAACGCTCTACCACTGTGCTGTCGCTCCAGCTATTCTTCAATACATTTTAACAAATTCTACTACCACGGACAAACCTCTTGAATACTTCATATTATTTCACAGAATTCTCCACCCTCAGTCTTTCTAAATCATTAAGTCGTCTTTTAAGACTGACCTAACTCAAATGCCACCCATTGAGTAGATATTTTAACCACATCAGATGAAACTTATTCTTTCTCAATTAACCTGGTCTTTACTGGCATGAAAGCCTTAAGAGAAAGCACATTTGCTACATACAAGTATTGTGTTATGGATTTAGTCACAGTTTATCCAAAATCCAAAGACCATTAGGTTGGGGTTTTTATTATTTCAACTTTATAAATAGAGACTTAAGTAGGACTGATATCTTCTCAGATTCACATAGTTCTAAAGTGATGCCTGTCACATTATATTCAAATTACTGGCTTTTTGGAGAGGATGGGGAGTGGGTACATTGGTGGAGGGAAGGTCATAGCAATAGTGGTAGAATTAGTGTTGGAACACTGTATGCCTGCTGTATCATGAACAACTTCGTATGTCACAGTGTTTTAATACAAATTAAATATAAAAATGAAATTATTGGTTTAGGTGCAGTTTATTACTATGCAGTCTTAAGAATAACAAGGTTCCTGAAGCCATCTTTTCATTTTCTTTTTCTAGTACTGAACCAAGTGGCTGGTATACAATGGGACACTGGAAAGCATGTGTGCAGTAGCTGAGTGACAGGGTGACAAATACAAAGCATATCCTTTGTCTCCACAAATTCTATACTGTTTCATCTTGTATCGAAAGACTTCATTGCTCTGAAGAAAGAACACCAAGATCTGTAAAGTATCTTGAGGATGCCTCTGCCTCTTATTGTTTATTTCATGATTCTAAGTTTAAGGAACTTACTCTTCAACAGAAAATAAATTAGTAATAAACACAGAAGACGTCTCAATCGTCTCAATCTAAGTTGCACTGCAATGCTTCTCCCTGTGTCTGAGCTCTTAGTCAAATGCTTTAATTTGCTCTTCTTTGCTCAGTCACACCCCTGTTAACTCTGCCTGTCCGTGGAACCAGGCTTATCCTCCAGACACTTTTCAAATTCTTTGTGTGTGTGTGTGTGTGTGTGTGTGTGTGTGTGTGTTATTTGTGTTTGGACCACACTTAATATGCTCAGAGCTTACTCCTGGCTCTGGGTTCAGGTTATTCCTGCTAGTGCCTGGGGGTTCATATACAGCACTGGGGATCAAACCCATATTGTGTGCAAGGCAAATATCACACCCACTGCACCATCTCTCTGGTTCAAAACACACTTTTTTTTCAGTGCCAGGGACCTAACCCAGGCTCTACTGCTGAGCTACATTCCCAGCCACTATTTTAATCTGTTTTAGTTTGGTTTCATTTTGGTGTGGGGGCCCTGTGTGGTACTGAGGGCTTATTCGTGGCCCTGTGCATAGGGATCACTTCTGGCAGGCTCATGGGGTGCTAAGGATCAACCCTACCTTATTGAATCCCCCCAGTCCCTCTTTTCAGCTCCTGAAGAGCAACCCCAGTTATCCTGATTGACTCTGAGTCCTACTATGGACACATCTTGGCGCATAGATTCCACCTACCACCATTAACTCAATGAAGCACATGGGTATTACTTTCTACGCTGACTCCCAGGAATCTGCCTAGAAACAGCTGCAAGTGATGTAGTGCCCGCATTTCAAGAAGGGGGAGGAAAATGAACTCAAATGCCTTGTTAGCAATCGTGACTTAATGTTAAATGTCACACATTCATAATTCTGTTAAAAGTTAAACCAGACTAACTTGAGGGCACTGACACCTTTTTTTGCAAAGGTCTCTTTATGATTCTATTCTCACACAAGTCAAACTGTGTCTCACCTTAGGACATTTACATTGCTTGTATCCATTTGCCTACAATGCTTGTCCTCCAGACACGCACATGGCTCATAGTCTCCCTTGTTCTGATCTCTATTTCAATGCTCTTTCCTCAGAAATACCTCCGATAACCCTTCACTTCCCAAACGGCCCCACTGCTCTTCACCTGGCCTTCATCCAGCTCTGTTTCTGCCCAGCACTGTTTCTGTAACATCAGAGACAGGGACAGGGGCTGCAGCACCGGGGCTAACCTTTAGAGAACACATAGTTTTAACAAAGGCTGCAGTAGATAATTTCACAAATTGGACCAAATTGAGTAATCTCCCTAATAATCATAACACTTGACTGCTTCTATTCTACAGCATGTTGCAAATAAAAAGCTGAGATGCAGAACTTAACTAATTTAACCTTCAAATATTCCACATGGTAAATGGCTTGTGACTAGGATTTAGGATTAATAGACTTTCTTTTTAGATAAATAAGACATGGCAGAGCACTTTAGTAGAGAGGGTTGTGTTCTTAGTGTGTGAAAAAAAAATTTGATTTGTGAATTGTGTGTGTATTCCTATTTAAATCTATTCCTCGATATTAGTAATGATTTTCTTAAAAAATATATATTGTAAATCCATTTTATCCTAACTTTAGCTCAGATGGCTTCTGGTTTCTCTTCTGAGTTCACCTCAATTCCAAGTTCTAAAAATGAACATAAAAAATTAAGCCAATATTAAAAAGGATATATTTTTTCTTTTTTGGGGGGTCACATCCAGAGATGCACAGGGGACACTCCTGGCCCTGCACTCAGGAATTACCCTTGGCAGTGCTCAGGGGACCATATGGGATGCTGGGAATTGAACCCGGGTCAGCTGTGTGCAAGGCAGAGCCCCTGTAGCTGAAGAACTCCGGAGCCCAGCCACAGCCATGCTTAAGGCCCCTCTTCATACATTCAAACAAGCCTCAGGCATGAAGGAACTGGCAGAGGAACCCACGTGTGTGGGACCCAGGGCTGAGATCTCCAACCCTGCTCGAATTGGGACTGGGCCTTTTCTGCCCAAATCTCCCATTTTCCAGTAGCTAGGCGGTCACACCCAGGGACTGCCCCTGGAACTGTGTAATCCCACCAACACCAATATCTAGACACTATAAAACCAAGCTCCCAGAAGACATCTTAGAGCCTATTTCTCCCTCTGGGAGAACCTAGCAAGCTATCGAGAGTTTCCTGTCCACATGGGAGAGCCTCACAAACTCCCCATGGCATATTCATATGCCAAACCCAGTTACAATGATGGGTCTCATTCCCCTGACCCTGACAGAGCCTCCAATGTGGCATCATTGGAAAAGATGAGTAAACAGAGGCTTCTAAAATCTCAGGGCTAGGGTGAATGGAGACATTACTGAGACCGCTCAACAAATTCAATGATCAAAGGGATGATGATGATGATGTTGATGATGATGATGATGATGATGATGATGTTGTGGTAAGTTGAGTCAGGCCATGACTTATTCATGTCTGAACTCTTCATCTTAGGAACCAATAATTCTCTGTTTTGTTTAAGATAATTGGAGTTGTGTTGGCATAACTTCCAAATTAATCATGTTTTATTGCTAAAAAAAATGGGAATTTAGTGTACTAAGTAGTCAACCAATTAAGAATTGGTTGAATGTAGGGGAATAAGAAAAATGTAGCAGTAGACAAAGCTGGAGGCAGATCATGAGCAAAAATAGGTAAAAAACTGATATGAGTTGGAGGCACCTGGGATTACTATTACAATTAAACAGACCTTACTGAGTCATGTTTTGAACATGGTGAGCAATTTAGAGTACATTAATGGTCATAATGAACAAACTTCTCTGAAATAAGAAGAGTTTTCTTAATGGGAAAAAAAATTTATTTGGGATTCAGGGGAACACCTGGCTGAGTTCAGAGCTTTCTCCTGGCTCTATACTCAGGGATCATTTCTGGCATGTTCTAGGGACCATATGGGGTGCTAGGATCAAACCTGTATCACACAAGGCAAGCATCTTACCCACTGTACTATCTCTCTGGTTTCAAGAAAAATATTTTAAGGAAGATTATTAGGAGCAAGCAGCAGTGCTGTAACAGTTCAGATATCATGCAGCATTGATACTCCAGGCTATAGTAGACCTTTGCATCGCACATTGATAGAGTAGACAATGATATCACAGGCTTGGAATTAAATTAGAATCTGAAAGTCAAAAATATGAATTCATGTCCCCAACATATTTTTTCAACCACAAGGTGACCTTGGAATAGTCAAATAATTATTTTTTAATGGAAAAAACCTCCTCTATCCTATGAACTTCACAGAGTTGAAGAGGTGGTTTTCAAAAAACATATGGACATTCAAAATGCTTTCAAAACTCTAAAGCTTTCTGCAGGTGTCCACTACTCTCACTGTGCTCAGAAGATCAGGGCCAGACCCTCTGCTCCTAAACACTATGATCCAAGAGGTCTTCTAACCCATGTTGGCATCCAGAGTGGCTTCTTATTGACATGCATCTAGACTGTGAGCTGTACTACGACTATGTGCCGCCCGGGGAAGGATTTTCCCTTCTCCACCTGTTTTTCTGCGCAGAAAATGGTGGTGGCGGCATCATCCATGTGGCGAGAGCCACCCCCTAAGACTTCCACCCAGAGGTATGAACTTTGCAATATTGTGGCTCATAGGTGATCATGGGAAGGGGGCGTTACCGGCACGCCCTCGGCCCAGATAAGATCCGGAGCTGCTGCTCGTGAAATAGACCCTCTGCTCCTAAAGACTATGATCCAAGAGGTCTTCTAACGCATTTTGGCACCCAGAGCGGCTTGTTACAGAAATGCATCTAGACTGTGAACTGAACTTAAATATAAGAAATCCAAAACCACACAGTCGCTGTTGCCACTTCGCGAGCTCATAGAATCTTCATTCTCAGCAATGAAAAGAAATTATTATATGATGCCTTTTCAGCAGGCCTGATTGTTGAGAGAAAATTCCAAACAATAATAGTGAGTTCTCTATTGAAATATTGAATGTATTCAAAGTATAGAGAGAATAAAATGAAGATCATTAGCTACTTAGGTGGGGGCTGGGTGGGACGGGTTATATTGGGGTTCTTGGTCGTGGAACATGTGCACTGGTGAAGGGATGGGGGTTCAAACATTATATGACTGAGACTTAAACCTGAAAAAAAAGATCAGGGCCAATATGAGCTTTGACAGTTGTTTTCCATAAGTTCCTGAGAAAGCCCATAAAACATTTGGTATCCCATTTCACTTCTAAGAAGAAGATTAACTTGATGATATGAAATAACCCTTCCAGCTATAAAATAATTTCAATAATTCTCCAAGTCTGTACTCTTCCTTTGTGAAAAACAGACAAATTACCCAAGCTAAAAAATGTGGCTAATGGAGATTTTCTGGAAGGCAAAGCCAAGCAACATTTCTTATAATTTTTAATTGTTACCACAGTTCAGGTAACATGGTTGAAATAGTGCAAACTTATGGTTTTGATATAAAGTTACTGCTCTTTCATGACCACCAAGGGGTCCAAAATTCTCGTGTTTTTTTTTTTAATAACTGCAGTGCTGCAACACCATGCAAGCCACCAGAATACCAGGATTTTTCCACCATTTTCCCAAGGTCCAATCTCCCCTGGCACCTTCACAGGTATTACGGTTCTTTCCATTAGATTTTATGGTCCTTTCATGGTTCTTTTCACTAGGCTTGCCTAACCCCCTGCTTTATTTCTTTACATGAGTAAGATCATTTTGTATTTGTCATTTTCCTTCTGACTCACTTCACTTGGTGCCACTTTCTTCAATTCCACGAAATCTGCGGCAAACTGCAGTATTTCATCTTTTCACATAGTGAGTAATATTCTATATACATCACAACTTCTATACTCATTTATCTATTATAAGACACTGGGGTAGATATCAGCTCTGTAAATAATATAGTTATGCATATAGATGTAACTATAGTTTCAAATTTAAAAGACTGACTAAAACCCAACCATGAACAGCTTTGTAACTGATCTCATCATGATCCAATTAAAAGAAATAAAGAGTGAGTAAAACTTCACGGCAAAAAGTAAACTGAGTTTATAATTTTTTGTGACGTCACCAAACCTCTTTCCAAAAGTGTTGAACTAAAACATAGTACTATTAGAAGTGAATTAGAGTTTCATTTTGGCACATCCCTCCAGCATTTACTATTCCTCGGCTTTTGGTAAAGATCAAGTCTCACATTTGAGGTGATAGCTCATAATTTTGACCTGAATTTCTGATAATTAGAGCTGAAGAATAATTTTTCATATATCTGGCTATTGCCATCACATATTTAAAGAAGTGCTTCAAGTTTTGATGGGGTTGTTGGCTTTGTCATTGGGCTTCAGCAGTGCTTTATTTACCTTCATCTACTAGCCCTTTGCCTGATGTGCAAATATTTTCTGCAGATCAGACAGAGTGTCTTTTTTATTTTATACCTCATTTATTTCACACTGAAAAATATTTTAAGTTACATACATTAAATTTGTTTATTTTGTTTTCTTTGCTAATGGATCATATCATTGAAGATTTCTCTGTAGTCACAATCTTGGTTTTTTTATATTTTCTTTAATGTATTTTATAGAAATCAGTTTAATGTCAATATGTTTATTTGTTTCGTTTTGCTCTAGACCCACAACCATTTGTATTAAGGGATCATTCCTGGAGATCTCCATAGAACATATAAAGTGCTTGGAAGATTAAATCCCAGTAGGTCATGTGCAAGGCAAGTGCCCCACCCACTATACTATATCTCTGGCCCAAGATATTAGATATTGAATCCTATCTAGCAAACTATTTCACACGGTGTGATAAAAAGGTTAATTTCCTTTTTTTTCATTTCCTTCCCTGTCTTCCTTCCTTATTTCACTCCATGCTTTTTCCTTTCCTCTTCCCTTCCTTCCTCCCTTCATTCCATGTGGCTATCCAATCTTCCTACCACCATTTCTTGAAAAGGCTGTCTATGCTCTTTGTCCCCATACACAGCAGGACCTGCAATACAATACTAATACAGCCAGTGTCCCTTGTTAAGTCTATGCAACACAGTGTAGAGTTGTGCACCTTCTATTTTAGTATCATAAAACAGTGCATCATATATTCATGGAGAAATATTTTCATAAATAATGTTAAATTAAACTTGTAGCATGTAATGGATTGAGTAACAAGGAAAATTCTCGTAGGGTGATACATCATTTTCTAGAAAAGGAGAATAATTAAGGTGTTCATAATACAACTACCATGGCATAGCATGTTCACAGTCAAAACTGACTTTGAAACTCACAAAAACACTTAGATGAGACAGTAAGGCACTAGTCCCAATGTGAAGATAAAACAAGTGAAGCTATGGATATGTCTTAACTTATGTTCAAAATAGTTTGAGGTTACAGCTGGAATTTTGGGTTCTTTGATATCTAAGTCTTTATACTATGTTTTCTTAATACCAATCATCCTAGGTTAATATTATGTGCCACGTCTCCTTTATCTATGAAAACCAGAGAAGACTTTTGAGTGTTTGTTTGAATGGTAGGGGGAGGGTAAAAAAAAATCATCAGAGACCGAGATCAAATGAGTGTTATTTATCAGAGTTCAGATGAGTTTGATATCTGGGTTTTCAAAAACAAATATACACCTGGCAATACTATTACTTCTACACCAAATTTCAGGCCCAGTGCTCATATGTGGTGATTGATGGAACTCAATTAATACTGCTCTCAGCTGCCTGATTCCTTAGTGATATCAAGTTATCCCAGCATGTTACCGCTCTACTGAAATCTCTTCACTGGCTCCTGCTACAATTGGGTATTGATTGAAAAATTCTATTACTGTACTTAGTTACACAGCTTTCAATAAACAGGTCACAAGCAAAACTGTGACTGGTTTCAAGGAGAGTTGAAAGACCTGAAGCAACAAAGTACCAAAGAAAATTAGCAAAAAAGTCTTAGATGCTCAAGTCAAATGCACAGACCTCCTAGCAGGAGTACGATCTTATCGTTTACTAAGGACCAACTCACTTCTGGTCCCCAGATGAGGCACTTGTGCTGAAAAAACTAAAAATGTCTAAGAGCAATCTAGCAATACTTCAAATGTAAACAATATGAAACCAAAAAGTAAGCTCTTAGTATATAATAAATTGGAGAAATTAAACATTTCTGATTCAGTTATTATGGAACAACCCAATATTCCAAGCACCAAGTTAGGTAGGAAACATAAGATATGATTCTATTAATAACTTAAAAATAGAAACTACAAATTCTGCCAGTCACATATTTTTATAAAGAAGCTTTTATAGGAATAGTGAAATTTATTAATGTATATATTATCTCTGATAGAGGCCCAAAGAATATATATGCCTCTCAGAGAGCCCGGCAAGCTACCGAGAGTATCCTGCCCATATGGAAGAGCCTGGCAAGCTCCCCATGTCGTATGTGATATGCCAAGTACAGTAACAATAACAGGTATCATTTCCCTGACCCTGAAAAGAGCCTCCAATCATTGGGAAAAATGAGTAAGGAGAGGCTGCTAAAATCTCAGGGCTGGGATGAATGGAGACATTACTGGTGTCAGCTCAAGTAAATCGATAAACAACGGGATGACAGTGACAGTGATACAGTGATATTTTCTCTGGTCATTGCTGTGATATGCTAGTAGAAATGAGAAATTATGCTAGAACTTGCAGGACCTCCCAGACCCTGCTTCCCGTCACCAAGCTTCTCTGCTCGCTCCCCAACTGCACCACCACTATCCTGCAGGTAATCAGCCCACCCTGAGCACTGCTAGTGTCCTAAGTGGTTACCGTGGGCATGGCCTGTATCTCAGGGGGTGTGGTCTCAAAAGGGGCATGGCCTTTTGCTGCAGTTCTTATTACTTTTTTTAGCATAATCTGTATAACCTGTTTCTTTAAAAAATACCCTGACTATCTCAATCACTCTATGTCAGTAGTCTATTAGCTTATTCTAACTTCACAAAAACTATCCATGAACAATAGAAACTTTGCAAAGAGAGTATAGCCTTAAACCTTCACTAGAGGCCCCAATAAATCAGGATGAATGCCTGAGAATAAGGAAGAATTCTAGAATAGGAACAAGACTACCATTATCAATTTAGCGCAAACAGAGCCCCTCCTCCTGCAGCAAGAGGGAATAGGGGTAGACAGCTAGAATGTTCCAACTCCATTCTTCCATACTAATATGAAGAAACAGCAAAAATCCCCTCCACGACGAGAGGATGAAGAAAAGATTCCAGAAACCTCAACAGGGGCTACCCACATATACGACCTTTCAGAAAAAGAATTCAGAGAGGAAATCTTGAGGAGAGTCGATGTACTCCAAGCAACCAGGGAACAGACATCCAATAAATTAAGGGAGGATGTAAATGAAGCATTGGATTGGTCCACCAAGAAAATGGAGGAAGAAATGAGAGCAGAAATTTCAAAGCTACAAATGGAAGTCACACAAAGAAAGGAATCAGTAGAGAATTAAAAATCTCAGTAGAATCCCACAACAGTAGAATGACTACAGCCGAAGACAGAATCAGCAAGCTTAAAGATAAGCTGCACAAAGCTTACAGACAACAACAAATAATGGCAAAAGACCTCAAAATGGCCCTAGAGCGAATCAGAGTCCTAGGGGATGACCTCAAGAGGAACAACATAAGAATCACTGGAGTACCAGAAACATAGGGAAGTAACCCCAATGAAAAAAACACCATGAAAGACATCATTGATAAGAAATTCCCAGAGCTGGAGAAGGCAGGCATTCAGATCCAAGGAGCCCAAAGAGTACCAGCAAAAAGACACCCGAATAAAAAGACTCCAAGGTACATCGTAGTCAGAATGATGGATGCTGTGGATAGAGACACAATTCTGCAAGCAGCAAGGTCAAAGAAGGAAATCACATACAAAGGAGCACCCCTTAGATTTACCGAAGACCTATCAGAGGAAACCCTCCGAGCCCGAAGACAATGGTGGGACATAGTGAAAAAACTAAACGAAATGAACGCATCACCAAGAATACTTTATCCAGCTAAACTCTCACTCAAACTCAAAGGAACCATACACTATTTCTTGGATAAACCACAGCTCAGGAATTTCATAGACTCAAAACCAAACTTAAAAGAAGGACTAAATGGGGCCATTGTAAGACAAGGAAGAACCCCACAAGTACACATTGAAATCTCTTTCAATGTCAATGGCCTAAATGCACCAATTAAGAGACACAGAGTGGCAAACTGAATTGGGAAACTAAACCCAACATTCTGCTGCCTGCAAGAAACATCTGAACAATCAGAACAAACACAGACTCAAAGTCAAAGGATGGAAAACAATCCTGCAGGCAAATAACTACCTCAAAAAAGCTGGGGTGGCCATACTAGTATCCGACAACATAGATTTCAAGTTGAAAAAGATTCAAAGGGACAGGGAAGAATCAGAATCAGAATCAGAAATGAAAAGGGGGACATCACGACAGAAACCAAGGAGATCCAAAAGATCATCGGAGACTACTTGAAGGTCTGTACGCCACAAAACAAGAGAACCTAAAAAAAATGGACGAATTCCTTGATTTCTACAATCTCCTAAATCTGAACCAAGAAGACCTGGAATACCTGAATATACCCATTAATATTAGGAAAATCGAACCTGTAATCAAAAGTCTCCCAAAAAACAAAAGCCCAGGTCCAGATGGGTTCACTGGCGAATTCTTCCAAACATTTAAATAGGACCTGTTGCCAGTTCTCCTCAAGCTTTTCCAGGGAATTGAAAAAACAGGAACCCTCCCAAACAATTTCTATGAGGCACATATCTCCTTAATGCCAAAAGCAAACAAAGACACCACACAAAAAAAGAAAAGTATAGACCAATATCCCTGATGAATACCGATGCAAGTATCCTCAACAAAATATTAGCAAATAGAATCCAACAACTCATTAAAAAGATCATACACCGTGACCAAGTAGGATTCATCCCAGGGATGCAAGGATGGGTTAACATTCAGAAATTAATCAACATAATCCATCACATCAACAAAAGTAAAGATAAAAACCATATGATCATATCAATAGATGCAGAGAAAGCATTTGACAAGATCCAACATTCGTACATAATGAAAACTCTCACCAAAATGAGCTTTGGAGGAACTTTCCTCAAGATAATCAAAGCCACCTTCCACAAACCTATGCAAGTATTATTCTCAATGGGAAAAGCTAATGGCCTTTCCTCTAAGATCGGGGACAAGACAAGGATGCCCATTCTCACCACTGCTGCTCAACATAGTACTGGAAGTACTTACAATAGCTGTTAGGCAAGAAAAAGATATTAAGGGCATCCAGATAGGAAAAGAAGAAATCAAGCTCTCACTATTCGCAGACGATATGATACTATACCTAGAGAAGCCTAAAACCTCTACTAAGAAACTCTTAGAAACAATAGACTTGGATAGTAAAGTCGCAGGCTATAAAATCAATACCCAAAAATCCATAGCCTTCCTATTTGCAAACAATGAGCACAGTTGTATAGGTGAAGAAAATTAAAAGGGAGGTTGCAAAATGGAAGACCCCACAACAAGGAAAATGCATTGTTGCAGAACAAGATTTGTGAATGTCCGTGGAAATCAATTCACATAAGAGCAGGTGCACTAAGCTATAAAGACCCAAAGTAGAGAGAGAGTATGGGGAATATTTTCTGCCATAGAGGCAGGGGGAGGGAGGGAAATGGGGGGTGTACCCGGGATATTGGTAGTGGGAAATGTGCACTGGTGGAGGGATGGGTGTTTGATCATTGTGTGATTGTATCCCAAACATGAAAGTTTAAAACTATCTCTTGGTTATTCAATAAAATTTAAAAAAAACGTGCAGCTGCACTATGAAAATCATAAGTAGAAGGTAAGTAGAGGTATGGTCATGGAAAGTCATGAATGACTTATTAGGGAGTCTAGGCTTTTTCCATTGGCCAGCATAGGTATTAAAGCAACCAGTTTAATATTGTTTTGTTTAATAGGTATTAAAGCAACCAATTTAATATTGTCAAATTAATATGTTGGATAAATATCCTGAAACAGTGTTAGGAATTGCAAGAGAGAAAAAAAGCTGCTAGAGTAAGGAGGTTTTTTAACAAGTCAAATGACATATCAGAGATGCATGTTATCGTTGTGGTGAAATTCCTTTTTTTTAAAAAGGAAAAGCAATCCAGTAAAGAGGAAAATGGGTGGCATTAAGGAATTTCCTTTTTAAAATGGTGCTATATTATAACATAGCCAACATCTCTGACAAACATTTTGTGTAACCACTCAATAGGGACATAAAAATATCACTATTATGCATGTTGAATGTACACTAACTATATAGGAGAGAAAGGCAGAAATGGTTGTTTTTTTAATAGTTGAAAATGTGGTAATACCAGACAGTGCCATGTTCTCTACATACATACCACTTACTATTTATGCTGCCTAAAATATAGAAAAGAGGTGCTACTGTGAACCTTTTAAATAAAATTAAGAATGTTAAATATGTAGCAGGGGCTCAGCAAAGATTTGTTGTATTATTTTATGAAAATGACCAGAGAAACTATTTTTTAACTGAATATATCAGATTGCCACAGTAAGGACTTCCTCATTCAACTGATGGATTCATATACCTCTCTTCATGCCACTGTATTGTAAGTATTTGCAGATAGCATCCAGTGGAGACAGTTTACACTTGGCCCTGACCTCACAGAGAACAGAGCCCATGAAACTGTTGCAAACATATCCCTAAGATTTGTGAACACATAGTTGGGAAACCAATTCAGAGAACTCGACTCTATTCCGTATTCCTCGTTTATATATTTAAGCACATAACGTCACCTAGTTTTGGAAATAGTTAGAACTCTAAACAAGGAAAGTGAGATCTCAATTAGTTTCCTCTGAAACAAGAAAACCCAAAAAGTTATAGTTAAGTAATAAAATTCCTTTAACTGAAGCTACAAGCCCACGTGAATTTTGCTTGCTTTTTTCTCTAAAGCACCATAGATTGCGCATGTGAAGTGTTAAAGTAAGCAAAATTCTTAGACTGAAGCTACTACAATGCCTTTGACAGTCTACAAAAGTGTACTAAAGCAAAATTATAGTCAATGACTCTGTTTCTGATTAAGAAGTGAAAAGTTTAGGGGCCTGAGTAATAGTCCCAAGAGTAGGGCAGTTAGTTTGCATGGGGCCAACCCAGGTTGGATCCCCCAAAGTACCTATGTTCCTCCTAGACCTCCAGGGGTGATCCCTGAGTAAAGAGTCAGAACTAGGCCTTGAGCACAGCAGGGTACAACCCCAAAATAAATAAATAAGACAATAAATTAACAGTTTTAGATTCAATTATAGCCAATAATACATTTTCAAGTAAAGCAAGCACTTAAGCTACCACCAATCAAATGAGTCCCTTGCTCTACTTTCTATTACGCTGTATGAATGATTTCACTCTAGCTCCCACTGCTGAAAAGCTGATAATGAGCTTTGGTTTGACATTACCTGTTTCCAAATGATGTATGCCCAAAGAAACCCCTATACATTTTAATTAGCCTCCATTTTCTTTAAATCTAAAAGGTGGGTTTGAAGAGCTCATTGTCTATATATTGAGCATAACATGATGTCCAAATAGCTTTTAATAAATTCCTTTCAATTAGAAGAATGGCTTGGTCTGGGGAATAGTTTCAGTGACTGGCCATGTCTACTTAGCTGGAAAAATGATCTTTCCTTCCCCTCCAGTATCAATCTACTCCCGCTGAACACAGCTCACATCACAAATACTCCAGACTCCCACAGTCATAAACACTAATTACTTCATCTGAATTATCAACATGGGACCTTGTTTGCAAATGCCCGAGTTCCCATTTGGAATAAGATTTCCCCTTTGCTGCCACAAACCAATCTGTGAGAATTTAAAATATGTATACTGAATACACTAAAGATAAATTCATGCTTTCTTGTGATGCTAAGAAACCACAGAGATGAAACAGGGGTCCCACTGTTAATAGTTTATTTTGCAATTCCAGAAGCTTATGGAATGGTCACCTCTTTCCTTAGATCTGTCACGTAGAGATATGACATTGTGCCTTAGCTGATTCATAATATTTTACAAATTAGGCTGATATTTTTTCTAACAAAACATGAGTTTTCATAAGAAAATGATTTATCATAGCTCTTTTCCATGAGTGTGCAACCTAGGGGTAACTCTACATATATCAAATTCAAAATAGGAATAAAAGTCATGTTGGCTTAATTTTCTGAGAAACAGAACATATGAGTAAAGATATTTGGGGGATAAGCTGGCAAAAGCAGTAAAAACAAGAATTAGAAAGTAAGTAGAAACGTAGGGAAGTTGATATGTTTCCTTGCTAGTAGTACTGCTAGAATAAAGTACCACAAAACTGAATGACAAATAAGAAAATGCTACTATGTCACATTTCTGGAGAGTAGAAGATTAAGATCAAAATGTTGGCCAAGTTGGTGATTTCCAAAAGCTGCAAAACAATGGGATGTGTGCCATTTATCTCCTCGCTTGCTTCTGCCAGGTTTTCTTTAATCGCTGACATGCTTTGGTTGTAGAATCATCACCCAAACTTTGCTTTCATCTTCACATGGTGGTGGTAGTGATGGAGTGTGTGTGTGTGTGTGTGTGTGTGTGTGTGTGTCTGTGTGTGTCTCAATATCACTAGGGGCCTAACCTATTCACACTGTAACCTTTAGCAAATTAACTTCTAAAATGATCCTATTTAGAAATGATGTTGTCTCAGATACGAGGCAATAGGTCTTCTTCATGTGAGTTTTGGCATGTTAGTTTTGGCAAGACACAGCTTAATCCATAAGAATAGATATTTTAATATAATAATATATGTGTATCTTTTACTTTTTAATGTTTCCTGGCACAGAATTTCTAAAAATCTTATAATTTCCTAAATAAAAACACATTAGGGCCTTTTTTTTTAGCATTTAAGTCCATTTTCATTTTCTGAAATAGCTCTAGAGCATAAAAGTGCTATATCTTTTGTTATTCATAAGAATAATAAGGTAGGCTTTTCTGCCTACCTTTCAACTACACAGAACGTATGCTAATATAGTACATTTTGGAAATCCTATTAAGGTTGGGGCTTGATTGTCAGAGGATTTGGACAAGATAAAAGGGTTTGAATTTTCAGCACTTTCTACCCCTACATCAGGGAGAAGATAAAATTGGAAGATTGAGCTCTTTCACCAGTGAACAGTGATTTGACCAATCATGTCTATGAAAAGTCACTTCCAAACATCCCGGAAGAATAAAGTTGGAGAGATTCCAAATTGGATATGTGGACCAGATAATTCCACACATTTTCGGCTACCATCCTTCAAAACCACATGTCCAGCCAGCAAAATCTGGAACTTCTGACACAATATATATACATATTTAAAGCATATTTTTTAAACTTTATTTAAGAATTTATTCTATTTTATGCTTTCTCCAGTGTCTTCTAGTTGTATTTGTTTCTTCTAAAGCTGAAAAAATAACATTTACTTCATTTCTTTAACACAGGGTCTAACAAAGTGCTTTGATTAGCATTCAGCAAATGTCACTGTGTGAAGAATAATTTTGAATCAATTCCCATACATATGACCTATATGAGGCAGAAGCTCCTGCCCCCATGCCAGGCTGTCTTCACTGGGGCCCCCTCATTGGGGGTTGGGTTGAGTTTTCCTCCCCGCCCCAAGCAAAGCCCTAGCAGCCACAAACCTCCAGAACCCAGCCGCTGCATGCTCAAGGCCACTTTCCACATCCTCAGACAAACCTCAAGCATGAAGGAACCAACAGAGGAATCCAGGTATGAGGGACCTGTGGCTGAGATCTCCAAGCCTGCTTGGATCAGGACTGGGCCTCCTTCACCCAGATACCCCATTTTCCAGTAGCTTGGCAGTCACACCCACAAACTGCCCCCCCCTAAGTCCTCCCCACCTCCCCCCATGCGATGTAATCTCATCAATGACCAAGATCCAGAGACTATTAAACAAAGCTCCCAGAAGGGAGTGATGCAGAATCTTGAACAGCAGAGCCTCGCAAGCTACCCATGGCATATTCAATATGCCAAAAACAGTAACAATAATGGGCCTCATTCCCCTGACCCTGAATGCGGCAGAGATGAATGGAAACATTACTGGTCCCTACTGGAGCAAATCTATGAGGGAAGTGATATAGTTTTACAGTAATGACCTATAGGAATTGTTGGGTAATGTTTTTAATTGATTCACCATTGGGTAACATATAAAAAATTTTAGGGGCATAGTTCTATACCTCCACAGGTAACAAAAATTAACTTTCTAGTGCCCTCCAAGCACCAAAATGGACCCTCTCCTCATTTGTCTCATGATCTTTTGATAACTATAGTTCACACTGAGTATAAGACCTAGTTTTGTTGCTGTTTCTTTTTTCTTGCGAGCTTTTTGGTTTTAGTTATTTATACTCCACATAATAGTAAATCCATTTGGTGATTTTTTTAAAAATTTCTTTGGGTAGGGCGTTTGCTTTGCACGTGGCCAACCTGGATTCAATTCCTCTGTCTCTCTCGAAGAGCCCATTAAGCTACCAAGACTATCCTGCCCGCACGGCAGAGCCTGTCAAGCTACCAGTGTGTATTAGATATGCCAAAAACAGTAATGAATCTCACAATGGAGACATTACTGATGCCTGCTTGAGCAAATTGATGAACAACAGTGCTACAGAGCTAACATAGTCTTTCTATCCTGATCTGCACAATGACACATAAAAGGTGGTGAATGCTATTGCCAAATTTACTTAAATATAATTTTTGATCATAGGAGACAAAGAATACAGAGAAAAGACATTAATTTTTCATTTATTTTTCTTTGGGAGCCCTTATTGGCAGTGCTCAAGACTCTGTCCCAGTAATTTCAGGGGAACATGAAACCTCCAGCATACAAAGCATTCACACTAGCTCTTCAAGCTATCTTCCCTGCCCACAATTTGTTTTTATCATCAGTTATATAGGCTGACTAGTACACTGTGATTCCCTTCATTTTATATTTATTTTTAGGAAATATTGCACTCCAGTATTTCTGAAACAAATACCTTGAACAATATCGATCTCATGGAAAAAAGCCTAATCAGCTTACTAGCCTCAGGTTGAAGAACTCCTTATATGGAATCAAGGTGAGTTGCTTCTCACATTGTCAGTTATAATGATTATACAGCTTAACCGAGTATTCTACTTGCAAATTTTCAGATGAAAATATTCACCTTCAATTTCAACCCTATATTCCCTTTATTTTAGATATTAACCTCTACTCTCTCATTAAAATCTTTACAGGAAATAGCTTTTATTTCAGTGATTTGAGGAACTTAATATTTTTGTTATAAATGTAAGAACTTTAGCAGCTAGAAATTTTTAAGGACCATGTAAGTGCAACAATAAATACAAAATATGTTTTAAAATACAAATACTTTAATTTTTATATGTCTAATATGTGTACATGTTAGAACATATATGAGTCACTATAAAAATGACAAAACAACAGATTTCAAGGAAAAATACCTCAATTTTGTACTATCTTGTCTTTATTAAAACTGTGATTTGGGGGCTAAATAGTATAGCAGGTGAGGAACTTGCTTTTCATGTGGCTACTCCAGTTTCAATTCCCAGCACCACCTATATCTCCCCAAGTGCAGCCATATGTGATATTTGAGCACATAAATAGCCCAGAGTACTACCAAGTGTGGCTCACATCCCCCCAAATAAACAAAAAGTTATGATCTTTAAAACAAAATCACTAAAACTTGTTCTATAGAAAACCAAGCAAAATTACAAAACAAATTTGAAATATACTACATTTTGAATAGAATTATCAGGGAATGCAACCTTGCTTTCCTTATTGATTCTACCTCACTGCTTCAGTTGTATAAATAAATAGAAACTTAATAAATATAGCTACTGAGTGGGTCAGAAATAATATGTGTAAAAGGCTCCTCAGGGCTGACTGATAGCAAACACTAAGTGACTATATTTCTCTAAGTGCTACAATGATGTAAAGTGTTGCTATTACTTATGAATATATGCAAAGGATCTAGCTACTACCTAAAGACAACTTTCAGTGCTGACTTTACCTGGGACTAACAATCATATTTTGGAAAATCTATACAGAAGCCAAACATATAAGCAGAAGTGAAACATAAGACCAAACCTCTAAACAAAACAGAAACAATTTATTAATCAGTGGGAGTCTTCTGAATCTGTTACTTCTGATTTAGACGGAATTCTTATTAGTCATACAAACTGATCTGATAAATTAGATGAACTTGGTCACATTAGTTCAATTTTTATAAGTATTACTTCCCTCCATTCAACATAAAGAAAATAAGATCCACTCTGCTGCCACTGTTTGAAGGGTGTCTTAAAAAATGTCAAGTCTTTAGCAGAAGATAGAACCTACAAAATAAACATTGACTGAGAGTCAGAGATTTGTTTCTGGTAGTGTCAGGTCAACATGTGTGATTGGAAGGCAGAAATCTAAACTCCACAAGCCTTATATATTGCGTAAACCTTATTTTGAATTTTTGACTCTCTCTAAATTTTAGAAAAAAATTAATATTTTTTCAGAAGGTTCAGAAGGTTCTATTTCAGAAGGTTCAAATGAGAATAATACTTCTAATAAAAATGTTGAGAATGGCATCAGATATATGGTCGGTAAATATTAGAAGACTATGTGATATGGGACAGGCTAAAATTGAATGAAAAAAAAACAGTAAGAAAAAATTCAAAATTTCCTTCTGCTCATTAAAACACTGAAGATGAGTTTGAGGGGAATGGGGAAGAAATGAATTGGGAAGGGAAATTGAGGGTTCATCAAAGAAACTTTCATGGACATTTCATTCTGATGTCATGGTGTAGAAAGGCAAAGACATTTTTCAAAGTAGCTGACATTGTTAGGTCAATTAAACTCTGGAAAAATATGATAATTGCTACCCTACAAAAGGAAAAGTTTTTGGTAATTGTGATAAAGAGACTGACACAGGATATGAATTTCATCTTATTACTGCAAAACACCAGATTGGCAGGAAGATTTCATAATATATAATTATTGTTTTTCCCTCTGCATTGCATGACTCCCCAAGACTCTGGGAATGCAGGAGTGAAAAAAAACAACTGAATTTTTTCAACGGTAAATAGAGGAGTTAAACATGGCAAAAAAGTTGCTAACATAAGGAAATACAGGACTGCCAATTACTATAAACCATGAAAGAGAAAAAGGAACCTTTATAATAGTAGTGGTTAAGAACTTATACTTTGGAGATGGAACTTATTTCCTGGAACCTTCTTAAAAGGCTCTAAGTTGATGACTTAACCTCCTCTATCTAAGGAAAAAGGAAGCAGTGAATGAAAATGCTATCAGGGTGACAAAACAAAATGAGATGACTCACATAAGTAAATAAATTAGTTCCTAGATATAGCAGGTGCTTAATTACTAGTTATTATTTTAATTGCAGAAGACTCATAAAAGACTTCTTGTCCAGAGAGGAGGTAAAGTGATAGAACTGCAAACTAACTCTCTTAGTGCCTGAGAGAGAGAGAGAGAGAGAGAGAGAGAGAGAGAGAGAGAAGAAAATTATCTACCATAGAGGCAGGCTTCAAACTGTACTTGAAGACCTCTGGAACCCAGCCACAGCCATGCTCAAGGCCACTCTCCACATGTTCGGACGAGCCTCACACATGAAGGAACCAGCAGAAGAATCCAGGTGTGTGGGACCTGGGGCTGAGTTCTCCAAGGCTGCTCAGATTGGGACTGCACCTCTGCCACCCAGATGCCCCATTTTCCAGTAGCTAGGCAGTCACACCAAGAAACTGCCCCCAGAGCTGTATAATTCCATCAAGATTAATAATCTTGATGGGATTATACATGGTTATTATTGGCCAACATCCAGAGACTATAAAACCAAGCTCCTGGAAGCACACATCTAATAGCCTAGTTCTCCCTCTTAGAGAACCTGTCAAGCTACCAAGAGTCTACTGCCTGCAAGATCCCTATGGCATACTCATATCCAAAATACAATAAAAAATATATACGTACCTCTCAGAGAGCCCAGCAAGCTACCGAGAGTATCCCGCCCACATGACAGAGCTTGGCAAGCTACCTGTGGCTTATTCGATATGCCAAAAATAGTAACAATAGGTCTCATTCCCCTGACCCTGAAATAGCCTCCAATCGTTGGGAAAGATGAGTAAGGGAGGCTGCTAAAATCTCAGGGCTGAGTATAATAGAGCTGTTATTGGTACCTGATCGAGTACCAATAACAGCTCTATTATCGAGTACAATGGGATGACAGAGATACAGTGATACAGAAGCTGACTGGTGGGGATTGAGAGTAGGACTGAAGACAGTTGTGCTGGGATATAACACTGGTGAAGGAATGGGCACTGGACCATTGTTTGACTGAGACTCAATCATAAACAACTTTGCAACTGTGAATCTCATGATAATTCAATTAAAAAAATTCAAAAAGACTTCTTGTTCACTTTGTAAAATGAAGATATACAGATGAAAAATACTCAATTCATTAAAATAAAAGCTTAAGATGCTATTGGAATTGTATATGAAACATACTCCCCTGACCAAATTCACTGTCTCTACCTCAATGTTGGGTAGAGATTGATCTAAGTTTGTAGGAAGGACAAGAACCCAGCAATGTCACAAGCTTTATTCTCATCAGTCCAGCAGCTTTCCAGCTACCCTGACGGCGAACAACCATTCCTTTCTGAAAGAGCTCCTGAGAGGCATTTTAATCCTCACTGGCAGATAACAAATAAAAGTACTGAAAATTCATACCCAGATGAAGGGTGATGCTTAATCCAAAGTGATTTATGACTTGAGTCACATGGTTATTATTGACAATTCCCTGATTAGGTCTTTGGCATTTTCCCCAGTCATCACTTTTTTCCCCCTCAGTTTAAATAAAATATGATCAGAAAATGACAGAGATTACAAACTGGGAAAAGATGAGAGAGACTGAGATAGAGATATAAAAACATACTGACAGAGTCAAACCGAATGTATTTGGCTACTTTGCTTTTTCTAGTTTCGAGATTACTGCAAAAATAAATTTATTGATTGAACTTAAACCACAAGAAAGATGTATAGTTGGGTAAAAAAACAGAATATTTAAGTGCTTTAAGTATTTAAATGCTAACTTACAAGTTTATGGCTTTTATATTCTGTAATATGAATATAATGAAGTTTATGAAAATGTATTCTATTATTTTTTAAAGGATTTAATTTATTTTGTGGAGACTCTCCAAATACATCTTTGTGTTCATAGAAAATATCATGCCTTGGATATTAGGTACTAATTGATATTTTTTAATCATACTAGAGAATGGAAGGTGTCAAAATTATCATGTTTGCTAATAATATTATGGGACAGGTTGGTATTTTAACTGTAATTTTTCATTCTTCTGTCTGCTCCTACAGTACCAGATCTCAAACTCTCTCACCTGTCAATATATCTCCCTTTTGGCAGATGTAACACAATATATTAGTGGATCAACCCAGCTACTGTCATAAAATCTACACAGGTACAATAAGTTAACTGAATTAGTTACTGGGATATTATGTGAAAACTAAGTAGTTAAATCCTCTGCCAGAGTAGATACAGAAATAGTGAAATAAAGACATTCAAAGCATTGGTAGTGTGCCTTCACATATTCTATTCCAATATTTTAACTCTATGATATAACATTAACATAGACAGTGAAGATTTGGAAACAGATGGGGAAAAAAACGGAGATATCTCTCTAAAAATTCAAATCCTTTAAAAGCTTCATGGCCACTAACATTCCCTATGTGAGGGTATACTGCAGCAGCAGCCTGAGGCATATACTCTTGTTTTAATCATAAACCATGAGAATATAGAACTATATTTGGTTTTTGTAGATCTACATGTCCTAAGTTTGGCTTGATTTTGAATGAAAATATTTTAATTGGCTTTTTGATCAGAACAACTACTTAATTTTGCCTACAAGTCCATAAAACTTAAAATATTTATTAACTGCCCCTTCATGGAAAACATTCACCGAGTGTTTGTATGCATCAGTTGATTCTCCTGCATGACACCTTGCACTGCTCCTCTGCAGCGTATGCAAATGGCCACTTATTTAGCGTCTATTTATCTATTCAGACAACAGGTTAGTGGGTAGGAACAAGAACAAGTTCTGGGTTTTCACATGTGTGAAAACATTAAGAACATTAAAAACCAACCAAGAATTCCATGTTAAAGTCAAGAATTGGAGAAACTCTGATGTTCATGTAGGAATTTGGCTGTCTCTCATTAGTATATATCTTTATAGTCAAATAGAAAGCAACAGAAAGTGACCTATTCAAAGCTACACAATTCTAGAGAAAAAGTAACTTCAATACCTTCATCTGATTCCTTTGTATTTTCACTACACGCATCCTTTAAACAAAAAGGAAAGAAATCAATGTTGTCTAATCTGGTTTATGCACATGTCTCTAGAGAAGAGAGAAAACAGGAAGTGTGTTTACTAAAATAGGAAGTCAAGCAAACACTATTAGTCTCTGTTCTCTCCCTTCCCTCTATCCCTCTTTCTCAACCCAGAATTCATACTTAGTAAATCTGTTAAAGAAAAAAAAAGATGGCAATGCATTATACTACAACTCAAAGGTGCAGTGAGTAGAGAGAGATGGATGTAGAAAAATCACCTAGTAAGGCTAAATACAAGCCTACGTATATATGGAAGTAAGTTCAGAAGCACAAAGTCAGGCTAGCCCCTGAGCACGGATCCAAAAATCCAAAAGTAAGCCCTGAGCACCAGGCAGTGTAGCTCCAAACACAAAACCAAACAACAACAACCAAAAAAATTCACAAGAATTAAAACACGAAAATTAAGCCATATATTTTAATTATTCCTCAAAGTTGATCATATTTTGTTCCTTCATCCTTGCCCATTCATATCACTAGAACTACATTCTCCTTCTTTTTTTTATTGAATCACCCTGAGACACAGTTATAAAACTTTCATGTTTGAGTTTCAGTCATACAATGATCAATGATTGGACACCCATCCCTCCACCAGTGCACATTCTCCACCACCCATGTCACCAGTACCCCTTCTTCCGTCCTCCCTCCCCCTGTGTATCTGGTATACAATTTCCTCCATACTCTCTCTCTACTTTGGGGCATTATGGTATGGAATTTAGATACTGAAAGGCTATCACATTTGGTCCTTTATCTACTTTCAGCATACCTATCCTATCCCGAATGATCCCTCCAACCATTATTTATTTTACACTTACGTTCTTATAAGCTTTGTGAGGTTTATCATTTATACTCACAACAGTGAGAGTGACCACACCGGTGTGTCAGACACTGGTTTAGGAATATAGTCTGGTTTCACCTTAACTGGAACAAAAAGGTTTTATTGAGAAGTTAAGATTCATAATGGTAGTATGTGTAGGAGCCAGAATTTAAATGTGGGCCTGTCTGATGATAAGTTGCTCATGGGAACCATTGTCTTAAATGGAAAACTGACTTAATTTGGAACTACTTACTTGGCTTACTTGGCTGCTTGCTGTTATGTCCCACAGTGCCTGTCCCCCTCCTCATCTTTATGTCCTCATTTCCATTTTTATTGATCTTAAGCATGTTTTAGTTTTAGTTTTTAAAAGCAGCTACTAGGTTTTGTCTTAATCTCATAATGACTTTATATCCAGGGCACGGGATTGATATGTATAAACTCTTGACATTTATAACATGTTTCTGTGATATATATCATTTATAATACACTATTTTCTACATGTTGGATTAGAAAAAAATCCACAAAACTATAATACACACCAAAACAATTTCATGGACAGATTAACAGAAACTCTAGGTTTGCTTATTCTCTGTTTGGAAGAGATTGCAAAGAAAACAGCAATCAAATTTTTATACACAAAGTACAATATAAATACCACAGTTATTTATGAAAAATACATAAAAGGAAACATAATCTAATAAAGTAAAAAGGTCAAATCTTTGAGGCTCTAATTCAAGTCTACAAGAAAAACACAAAATTAGACCAAGTGATACTACAAGGATTAAGGTGCTTGCCTGGCAGCTCCAGAACCAGATTTGATCTAGACAACACATATGGTCTCTCTCCAACCCTCCACCAGGAGTGACCCCTGATCAAAGAGTCAAGAGTCAGCCTGGAACACAGAAAGGTGTGGCCCAAAATTGAAAGAAAAGTAAAAGAAAACCATTAAATTTCAAAACGAGCAGGAGTTTCATCTCTTTGGAATTATAGTTTAGGTGATGAGTTTTCTTTATTATCCTGGTTGGGAGCAGGGCTTACCTGAGAGTGTTCAGGATTTACTCCTGTCTCTGTGCTCAGGGTTCTTCCTAGTGATGCTCAGGGGAACCAAATGGAGTGCTGGTGATTGAATCAGGATCAGCCACATGTAAAGTGCACACCTTAACATCTATACTAACTTATCTCTATGACTCCACAGTTTAGATGATGTAAGATGATTCATTTTATGATAAACAAGAAAACCTATATAAAATGTATAAACAGCTTTCAGATTTAAAACAAGGAACAAATGAAGTTCCACCTAATAGAAAGGAGACAATGTAATCCATAAACTTTTCCTAACTTTCTGCTTGCAGGCTCTTTCTAGTCAGTGGCCCTCTAATTATTAATTACAGAGCAAAACTTGAGCTGAGGTTATGATTTGATGAATACATGGGGCATTTAGTAGGTATTCTAGGAAGATCATCTCCAGGAAGATCACTGGGTTAAATGACCCCTGGGCAAATGCCATATTTAAGTTACTTAAGTATAACTTAAAAATAAGTCTCAATAAATCACAAGGAAAGGCAAGCAAAAGGAACTGATTCTATTTAGAAAACAGTATGCATGAGTATAAGCCTGAAGATCCTCAAAATTGACACTGATGGAAATCAGTTAAGAGGAAACCAACAGTAACAAGCTAAACCAGAAAGCAGCATGTTTACTAGAGAAAATCAGAAGTAGAGACAGTGGGAAGACGATATTCTGTGGTCAGAACAGAAATACAAATATATTAATTAATAATATCTAGATACTTTTACCTAAGTGCCCACCTTTAACAATGGTGAAACTATGAAACACTCAAGAAAATAGCAAAGTGTAATTTATATGTTACAGAGAAAGTTAAGGATGCAGGTGCCACTCGATATATATCCTCTGGGTGGTGTGTGCAATAAGTGATCTGACTGGTCTTTAGGTGATCTGGTTGGTTGTTCTGTATGACAAATCGGAATAATCTGTTCTCATATCCTTGATTGGGCATAACTAAACAAGAGAAGGGATGCATAAATACTTAAGGTATAAAAGCACAGATCTGGAGCTGCTGGAACTGCGAGAGAGAGAGAGAGAGAGAGAGAGAGAGAGAGAGAGAGAGAGAGAGAGAGAGAGAGAGAGAGAGAGAGAGTGAGAGAGAGACAGACAGACAGACAGACAGACAGACAGACAGACAGAATGAATCTACTCTGAGAAAATCTACCTTTCTTGTCCTGTTTTGTTTTGAGGAACATCAGGAAGTTCTCAGGACTTAACCCTGCCTTTGGGCTCAAAGATCACTCCGTGTGGTGTTCAGCATATGGTATGTGGTGCCGGTAATCAAACTGAGACTGGCTGTGTGTAAGGCAACTGCCTTGCCCTCTGTACTGTATCTCTGGTCCCATGGCATGCTATTCTTGCTCAACATCTAAAGAATTCAGAAGCTAATCACTTAATCTGTTCGTGCTGTAACACAAAATAATTTAAAAGAGGGGCCGGAGTGATAGCACAGCGGGTAGGGCGTTTGCCTTGCACGCGGCCGACCTGGGTTCGATCCGCGGCATCCCATATGGTCCCCCAAGCACCGCCAGGAGTAATTCCTGAGTGAAAAGCCAGGAGTAACCCCTGTGCATTACTGGGTGTGACCCAAAAAGCAAAAAAAAATTAAAAGAGAACAATAGGAACTGTATGGTAAGACTTAGATAGGTTATCACCAAATCTGAACCCCATTAAAGGAAATTCTTAGTGTTGAAAAAAATCATACCTAAACTTAATTCTAAATGAAATAACTCAAAAAAATTCATAGAGTGGTAAATATGTAATAATACACAATTTTGGCACTCTTTTTTTAAATGGACAATTCAAAATTAAAATGAATAAAACTTAGATGTATCATAGATTAAGAGGCAAATGTGTTACAATAAAAACAATTGCTGGAAAAGAGAAAAAATCTATTCTTTTGAAGATTTTAAATTAAGCATGAACTATAGTAACATGATTTGAAGTTTATTGTAAGTTGATGGTACAGATTTCAAACCATAGAGCAATCCACAGATATGACTACTAAAGACATGGTAGATATAAGGTGGAATAAATGAAGAAAATTCTATTTATATAAGAGGCCAGAAAATAAAGTTTAAAGGTACAAAAAATAAAATATAACAGGAGAAACAAATTGAAAACATATAACAAAAATATAGGTATAAACCCCAAAATATTTAGCGTTTGTGTTCTTTCCAGGTATAACTATAATAGCAAAGTGAAATGTAAAACCCAATGACTCTTTATAGGGGACTTACTGTCACTGTCATCACTATCATCCTGTTGCTCATTGATTTACTCGAGCAGGCGCCAGTAACGTCTCCATTCATCCCAGCCCTGAGATTTTAGCAGCCTCTCGTTACTCATTTTTCCCAATGATTGGAGGCTCTTTTCAGGGTCAGAGGAATGAGACCTGTTATTGTTACTGGATTTGGCATATTGAATACACCACGGGGAGCTTGTCAGGCTCTTCTGATTGAAGACTAACTTAATAAAAATCTATGTATCCAAATATTATTTTACAATAAACAAAATTTCTTTCTTATGTATCTCAAAGTAGACTGTTCTTACTGTGTACAATTGTGTGCATCTTGAGGTCTCAGAGAACACTCAGAAAGTTTGACAGGGTTGCAATGATAGTACTGTGGGTAGGGCTTTTGCCCTATGTGACCGATCAGGGTTCAATCCCCATTACTACATATGATACCCTGGGCCTGCAAGGAGTGCTCCCTGAGTGCAGAGCCAGGAGTAAACCCCAAGGACCTCTGGATAAGGCCCCCAAATAAAAGAAAAGTCATAGAAACAAGAGAAAAGTACTTCTATATAAAACAATGACAGTAGAGTTGCCTGACCATGGAAGTAATGTACCACAGCAACAAATGGCTGTGAACCATCTAGAGCCAAAGTTTCTTCTGGGCAGACAGTGACTGGAAGGGGGCAGAAGAGAAACTCTGTGGGATGATGGGAATGATTTTCAATGTGATGATAACTGGAGTAAGCACATGCAGGCATCTTTATAGCTTGGTAAAAAGTACATTTGTGGTCTATTTAATAATTCAAACACAATGTCTCAATTTGCATTTGAATATTATTATCAGTTTTAAGATAGAAAAAAGTGTGTTTACCATAAAACAATAAAAAATATTGATTGAAATAAAGCTGGAAATATAAAGCAACCTTAAAAGTCATCAAACAGGCTCTGCTGCTGATCAACCACGGTCCGGAGGCCAGCTAGACTACTTTTGGTCCCAGCAACTGCTTGCAGCCATGTCTCTAGACTGTGAACTTAGCCATTGCCCCATGCTGCCCCAGGAAGGGAAATGATGCAATTTTTAACATAAATCTCCCTGGACTTAATTACTAAAATACTAAAATGCAGCATTCTCAGCAATGGAAAACTAATTATCAAATGCTTCCTTGTCAGTAGGTCTGTTTTTTTGGGGGGAAAACTCCAACAACAATAGTGAGTTTTGTGTTGAAATATGGAATGTCATCAAGATAAAGAGAAAATGAAGTGAAATTTATCAGCTACACAAGCGGGGATGGGGGATGGGAGGTATACTGTGGTTTTTGGTGGTGGAATATGGGCACTGGTGAAGGGATGGGTGTTTGAATATTGTATAACTGAGACATAAGCCTGAGAACTTTGTAACTTTCCACTTGGTGATTTAATAAAATAAATTAATTAAAATTTTAAAAAAAGTCATCAAACAGTTCAACTTTGGGACTGGATAGATAGCGTAGCAGTGGGGCTCTTGCCTTGTCAAAGGCCAACCTGGGTTCAATCCCTGACATCCCAGATGATCCCCCAAGAACCACCAGGAATAATTCCTGAGCACAAAAAGCAAACCAAAAACCAAAATGATTTAATTTAACTTAAAACAACAGTTTTAATTAATTAATTTGCTTTTTTTTTACTTCAAATTGACAACAAATATTAAATATTATTTGTAACACTAGCAAGGAGAGGCAGCTTGCAATACTGGTGAGAACCCAAACTGACTTAACTTTTTTGGAACGTCTTTGATAGAAGTATTCTACTCAAGTGTCTCTTTGGAAGAAGTAAATCACAGATGCAGAGGGGAAAAAATGCAAAAAGATATCCTTGGTTATAATCAGTGACATGGGAAACTTAAATGCTTAATACATTCTAAGAAAAAACATTCTGACAACAGAATTATGTAATCAATATGGATGGGGCATGATTTGCAGAAAGAAAACAAGTAGTTCAACTGATAGGAATTAACAATAATATTTTCTCTAAGTGATGCAAATATGATTGTAATTTATGCTTCTCTCTATTTTAAGTGAGTTTAACAATTTTTCTCTCCATCAAGAAAACATTTACCTTTAGAAACACATAGAAAAACTAATAAAATCAGGGTGAGGATAAAAAAAGCAGAATTCAAGTATGCTTTTAAAAAGGGGGGAAAGCAAGTATGGCTTGGATATTATTAGCAGACAAAAAAAGAAAAGGAAATGTAATATATTACTCTACTTTAACAAAAAAAGAGAGAGAAAATGCATTTTTCAGTGGAAATTAAATATTTCCAAGAACTTGATATGTAACATCCATCTTCCCTCCTCAATCTAAGTCTTACATGTTTTCTTTTTTATACTCCCTGGCATGCTAATAGTGCCACTTTAGCTACCTGTGGAACTTTGACAGAACAACCATTAAATCTAGAATGATTACCGTTCTCTAACAACCTTGGCAAGGAGGGACCAATTGACACATCACCTGGATTTCTTACATTCAATTAACCAAATGTCTCTACTGGACTAAAAGTTGCTGGAGAGCAGATTCTATATTTATTTAACCATTTTTCATAAGATTAATTCTACACTCTCTGGGACCTTGAGGCATCGAATGCACTAAATATAATTGTAGACTGAAAAATGCTTATGTATGTTAAGAAATTTACCATTAGGATTTTTCTAGAAAACATACATGCCTACCAATAATCAGGATAATTATTTGTAAAGAACATGTCAAAAATAGACCTTTCCATTATTGGAATGTGTCAAATAAATAGCATCTTTACAGATAAATATAGCAAGGAATCAAATAGCAAAGAGTTAATATAAAGAGAGGGAAATATGGTAGAGACATAGGGAGATTGTCCAGCAAGGAAATTAGAAAAGGGTCATCTTTGAAAGTTTCATTTCAGGTGAAACCCTAAATGAAGATTTCAACCAATAAGAAATCATGACAGAGGTGAAAAATGTTGAAGACATCAGAAGGAAATATTTCTAGCTACAGCAGAAACTCAATAGAGCTTTACAGTTTCCTAAGCTTACAGGTATTTCTTTGGTAAGCTAAGAGGTGGGATAAAAATAAAACAGTGCCCATTGAATAGAAAGAAACAGAAATAAAATGATCTACTTGGCATACTAAATGACTACAACCATCTCTCCTGACCTTTCTGTAGCTTCAAAGCAACAAACGTACTTTCAGTCCCTCGAGAAAGTGCTTTTTTGGGAGAGAACAGCTTTAAACACACTTTTCTTCACCATGTCTCATAGGCACTGTCTGACATCCTCAAGACTTTAGGGGTATCAGTCTGAGTTTATCACAATCATTTCTCCATTACATAAAAGAGATGAATCCAACAATAATAAAACAACTTCATAGGTGGCAAATATTTTATTGCTTAGTGTACTTGCAAAATATAGGGTTTTTTTTTCACTCCAATTAAGCTCTGTGCATTAGAGAATGTTAAATAATCCTCTGATGATTGGGAAGGAGCCATGTATCCCAAGAATTGGCTAAAAACTTTATACAATGACTGTGTTTCTATCCTAAGGGGACACTGCCAGTTTATGACCAGGGTTTAAGTGGCATCATGGAGGCAAAACAGGAAATTGGGAGAAATCACCAGCCAAGTCAAAGAGGGAGGAACAACCATCCCAGCGGACAATTATGCATTTGTTCAGCAGGCAAAGGAATAAATATGATCTTTTAATCTTCCAAAGTAAGCAGAGGCAGGCATGATTTGACCTTGTGAGATTCCCCTTGGTGATTTGATTTCATGGAAACAGGCATAGTATGTGAGCTTTAAAATAAATTTATTGAGTCATGGGCAACACTTTAATCAAAATGACACTGAAGAAAATAGGTCTGAATAGAATTGTGGTACAGTAAGTTATTGAAGAGTATATCACCTAGTCATATTTTTATGAAATTTTCTGTTGTATGTGTATATATGTATGTATACTTGTATACTAGGTCACTTTGTAAGATATATTTCTCATTGAGTCTGAGCAAGAGCACTGAGAGAAGGCATTTGCCTGGCATGCAACTGACCTGAGTTCAATTCCCAACACCACATAGGCCCCACCCCTGCCATACCCCAAGCCCACCAGATGTCATTCCTGAATGAGGAGCTAGAAGTAACCCCTGGGCACTACCAGAAATGTCCCCAAAACGAACCAACAAACAAAAAGTATTTCTTATTTTTGGTTTTAGTAACAACAACAACAAAATTAACTAAAGGCATTTCTAGGGAATATTCTACCTGAAGGAGAGAAATGGCACATGTAATCTAAGTGCAGGAGATATATCTGCTTCACTCACTGAGAATTACAGAGCATCTGAACTACAAGAAATCACGGAACACTATTTAAACATGTTCTTTCAAAGACAAAGAAATGAGTAAAGAAAAAATATTTCTTTTTCATAGATAATAAGGAGCTTAAAACATAAACCCCAGTCTCTTAATGCACAGTCTAGTATTCCTTACACTATACCACAAAGACATAGAAAGGTATTGGAAAGAATTTTTTCTGGGGTTCTGGTTGCCCCAAGATTTTCTTTCCTATCATTGCAAAAGAGTAAAGTGTTGTTAGAGTTTGGGAACACAAAATCATGATTTCATTTCATGGGTTTTTCCCTTCACCCATGTTCCATAAAATGTGAGCAGTCAAACCAATTTGGCATACATTTACTTCTATTAGTACCTCATGTCTTCTACAGAGACTACCTAAAGATGAAGTTTCAAAATTCAATTCAGGAAAGCATGGAATTAGGAATAAGAAATCAGGAGCCATAGCCACACAGACAGGGCTTCAAATCCTGCTGACTGCATATCAAATGAGGGTGTTGTCCTATCTTTCTTGGGTACTATTGCATATGTTGCATCTTACACTTGTGTGGAATACAGTGGTGCCCAATGCACATATGCAGACAGAGAAAGAAAGAAAGAAAGAAAGAAAGAAAGAAAGAAAGAAAGAAAGAAAGAAAGAAAGAAAGAAAGAAAGAAAGAAAGAAAGAAAGAAAGAAAGAAAGAAAGGAAAGAAGGAAGGAAGGAAGGAAGGAAGGAAGGAAGGAAGGAAGGAAGGAAGGAAGGAAGGAAGGAAGGAAGGAAGGAAGGAAGGAAGGGAGAGAGAGAGAGAAAGAAAGAAAGAAAGAAAGAAAGAAAGAAAGAAAGAAAGAAAGAAAGAAAGAAAGAAAGAAAGAAAGAAAGAAAGAAAGAAAGGAAAAAAGGAAGAAAGGAAAAAAGAAGAAAGAAAGAAAGAAAGAAAGAAAGAAAGAAAGAAAGAAAGAAAGAAAGAAAGAAAGAGAAAGAAAGAAAGAAAAGAAAGAAAGAAAGAAAGAAAGAAAGAAAGAAAGAAAGAAAGAAAGAAAGAAAGAAAGAAAGAAAGAAAGAAAGAAAGAAAGAAAGAAAGAAAGAAGCATGGACCTGCCACTTATTAGCAATGTAATTTGTACAAGTGACTTCCTATCAATGATCCTTTTTCTCACCTATAAAACAGAAATACTCATGGAGCTATTTGGAGGAGACTGTGATAGAATGCAGTCTCCACACTGAGGGGAGTTGCCAGTCTAGCACAAAATTGGCAGCTGCGATTATTAGGAGCACTCTTCTATTGATCAGTGCCTTAGACATTAAACTCAGTAGATTGCCTTTTTGAAGATAACATGAAAATGAGATAAATAGAAAAAATATCTGAAATGCTACTGATTGTCCTCCGTCTTGCCCCAGATATGGCCCCTGAATAACCTCTGTGAAAGCCTAGGGTTGATCAGAATAGTGTATGAAAATTATTCCCGCTGGTCATGACCTTTTCCTCTCCCTGGCAGGGTAACTGTTCAGGCTGAGATGGATTACTAAAGCTGGGCAGGAAATGAAGCTCCACAATGAGCACCTGCCAGAGCCACATAATTACCAATCTCCCAGGGGCAGCCTCCTATTGTTCTCCCGCAGCCCCCAGATGATGCATGTTCAGAGTCAGGGAATTTTGGAGTTGCATAAAACACCAGGCCCTATCCAGGAGGACTACTGCATGAAGGAAGAGTTCTAAAATGAGCCCTAGAACCTGAGCAAACTAATGTCAGAGTCTTGTGCAATGCCACTACATTTTTTCTGGAATTTATTGATTGCCCCACATCTAACAACTTCCTTTAGGCACATATTTGCATATGGAAATGCGCAATGCTCTTTTATTCATTCTTGTTTCTTTCTTAATGTTAAATTAACTGGGTCAATAAACCACAGGAAGTATTGCTTGAAATTTGACTTCAATCACTATTAACATAAAATATTTAAGTGTGCATGAGAAGCATATTTCAAGGGGCTTATCTTGGAGAACGACAAGTAGAAAAAGAAGTCCGGAGGCCCGGAGAGGTGAAAGAAGACTTTTAAAGTCTTTCTATAGCGACTGACAGAACCAAATGGAAGCAAGGACAGTTTCTCACTCATAGGAAAAGTCAGAGACTGAGAGAGCAATTAAGGACTGGTCCTGCTGGGATAACTCTGCATTGAGCCAATCACTTCAGAATGCTCTGTCAAACGAGAGTCACACCAGCGATTTTTCAGGGACGCTGTGAGGCCAAAATTATGTATGAGAAAAGCACATCAAGTTCTTTGCCAGCGCACGGTATATATATCAACTATTTTTATACTTCTGATTCTTTATCACTATCTCGGTAAAGCTGTTAGTACTCTCAGACTCTCGGGTGATATAAATGCACAGTGTTAGGCTTTAAGTGTTCTAATGAAAGATGAGAGCTTCCATCTCTTCCAATGCTTGCTGATGAGACTTGCATTCAATTTCCAGGGGACACATCAAAACAATTATGCGACAAGGGAAATAGCTCAAGTACTGGAGGACATGCCTGGTATATGCAGGCTCTGAGATTAATATCCTGTCTCTACCTGTTCCTCACTACGTGGAACAGAGGTGGCCCTAGTAGCCCCCAGAACTAGTAGGTTTGAGCAACACTTCATTGGTTGGCCACAAAATAAACCAGTACAATTGAACAAGAGTCATCACAATTGATGGAGTGTCATCCCAACTCCCAGCGTTATTCAGGAGTACCACAAATAGTATAATTATTAAAAATAATGCAAATGATATAAGATGATATGCAGATAGATTTCATTTAAATAGGACACTGATCCATATTCTGTATAAAATCATGACTAGATCTTGCAAAAAAAGAAAACATGCCACCCTACCAGGGTGGAAAGCGACATATAACAATCAGTCAACAAGTATTTATTAGCTACTACCTGGCCGATATATTCTAGGTATCATGTTAGTGACTGGACATACAAATTAAAATAAAAGTACACAGCTTCAGAACACATGGGGTTTGCAATATAAAGTGTTTCATAAGTTTCACATATTTAAAAGTCTTTGGTGCTTTGAAAAGTTAAATCTTCCAACTTATTATGTCAAATATGGTTTAGAACATATTGCTGAGAACTATTTATGAAGAACTAAGATTTTAAGTTGAATGAGGATCTGTTTCAGTGAAGCTTCTGTTTTAATACACATTAAAATGCATATTATATGATGAAAAGCAAATCACACGTAATAATAAGCCCTCTACAAATTGCATCTCATTTAATCCAAAGCACAATCTTATGAAGTCATTTTACTTTATAGATGAATACAATGACATAAAATTAGGTTAGTCATCTGTCATTGTCAGTCATACAGCTTACAAGAAGTAAAATCAGGATTCAAGCCCACCTAGTCTGACTCTGAGACAAAGTACGCTTAACTCTTAAGTTTCACCCCTCGCAGAAATAGCCTGTAGTAGAGACACTAAGGATATTTTTTACTGGAAAAAATCACTCCACTTTACTATTTCCATTCAACATAGCTATTATACATGAGGTTCTTGGAATAAAATGATGAATCGGATGCATACAATACCAAGAGAGGTGAACAGATATACAGGCTGATTATTAGAAAGAGGGACTCAGGACATGGTTCAAGTGGTAGCACACATACCTAACATGCTTAAGGACCTGTGTCCCATTCTTGGTACCAGATGAGAGAGAGAGAGAGAGAGAGAGAGAGAGATAGGGGGGAAGGAAGAGAGGGAGAGAAAGAGGGGAAGGGAGAGGGAGAGAGAGAGAGAGAGAAAGAGAGAATGTATTCCTTTACACAAGTGAACATTTTGGGGCAATTGAACCTTGAAGGATGCATAAGGTGTTTATCATGTGATGGGCCTTATTTCAAATAAATTACAATGGTAGCCACTTCAGAAAGATGGATAAACCTCTGAGAAATCACTCCTAGGAAGCAGGAAGCCCTTCACACACACTTGTGAGGATAGTCAGCCAACCTAAGCAATGCCTTTCCAATCCAGCGGGCTGGCGGAGCTTCCCATATTAAGAGCATGGATTTCACAGTGCCCTCTCTCTCAGCGCCAATGTCAGGTTTGACTTGATTTATGCTTCCCCTAATTTTATAAGAAACTATACAATACAAGGGAAAGGACATGCTGTGCCGGGGAATTCAGTCAAGGTCATGGAAACAAATGAATATCCTCATAGACTAGGGAGAAGAACAAGAACTTTGAAGTTTTAAATTGTCGACAATTGACATTTACCCCCATAAATCTCCCAGGATTATTATTTGTCTTCTGAAAATAATAGCTTTCATTTGAAAGCATACACAGCCTCTGCCTTCTACCTCACTGAGAAATATATATAATTTTAGAATTCAGCAAGGTATATAATTACTACTGTAAGAGATAGATAATTGCATTTTTTAGTTTTCATTGTAATTTAATTTCCCCTTATACTTTATATAAATACTGTATCTTACAAAGTTGTTCATAATGATTTGTTACAGACATTCAATATTCCAACACTAATCTCGCCAATATTATACCTTTCCTCCACCATTTTACCCAGCTACCCCTGAAGCCTGCCTTCTGAGCAGGCCCTCAATACTTTATTTTATGTTGCTTATTATTAATAATTTGGTAATATAATGATCCAAAAAATGCTTCCTTAGAAGAAAGCTAGTGAAGATTATTGTATCTTACTATGGAGCCATTGATTCCTCATATAAGAGATTACTAAGATATTGTTACAGGTTAAGCCTTTAAGTGTTTGTATTTTGTTAATCAAGATTTGTTGCCTTCTCCATTACATCCATTCGAATCTGGTGTGACACCCCTGGTTTATCAGTGTTGGAAAGTTTGAGAAGTTCAAAATTTTTAATGGGTGATAGAGCTGGAGTTAAATTTTTAATAGGTTGTAGCGTTGTAGCAGTTGTAGCATATGTATGACTTTCAGGGCTTCTAGAATTGCAGGGAGATGGGGGCAGGTAGGCCATCCTCAACTTTTAAAAGCCTGGATATTTGAGTCAAAAAGCCCACATCCCCAAGTTAGTCAGTGGGTTAATTTCTGTGTGAGGCTTGTCCCGAGCAGTGCAGTCTGGCCAGAAACATGGCAGGGAATTTGGAACATGAAGGTTTTCGTGGCCAGGGTTCTGTTTGGGCTCACCTGCCTTGCTTCAAGGTGCTCCTGGTGACTTAACTTTGCACAGAGTCTGGAAGAATCTCTACAACTTGTCAGTTCCTTGAGATTTATTTATAAGTCTCTGCATCATGGCTGGTGAATGAGCTTACTTGACACTTGTGGTAATTTACTGGATAATTGATTTTATTGGTATATAAGAGTACAGATTCTGTGTATTTGGTGGGTTACATTATCACATTACACCCATTAGCCAGGCTGAATCAATGGCACAGCATTTGCTTTGCACGAGGCTGACCTGGGTTTAATTTCTCCATCCCTCTCAGAGAACCCAGCAAGCTACGGAGAGTATCCCCCCAACATGGCAGAGCCTGGCAAGCTACCCATGGCATATTCAATATGCCAAAAATAGTAACAACAGCCCTTTGGACCCTGCTGCGGAGCGAGCATGATGGAAGAGCCCAAGGAAGCGCTCTTGGACTCCAAACAGCCCACTGAACTAATTCCGGCATGGGACCAGAGACCCCACGGTGCGCTGAGACAGTGGGAGCCGGGCATCCCCCAATTCTTTTAACCTCTCTCTCTCTCCACACCTCCCCCCTGAGCACAGCGCAGGATCCGCGGTTTTCCTGAGCGCAAAATGGAGACGGCGACCCAGCTGAAACGGGAGGCACGCGCGCTTGCGGGAGGCCCCAGGGGGCGGGGGCGGCGACCCCCGCCCACAGCAGATAGATACTTAAACCCACCTCCCCCACGTGTGCTTCCCTTTGGACCCTGCTGCGGAGCGAGCATGATGGAAGAGCCCAAGGAAGCGCTCTTGGACTCCAAACAGCCCACTGAACTAATTCCGGCATGGGACCAGAGACCCCACGGTGCGCTGAAACAGTGGGAGCCGGGCATCCCCCAATTCTTTTAACCTCTCTCTCTCTCCACACCTCCCCCCTGAGCACAGCGCAGGATCCGAGGTTTTCCTGAGCGCAAAATGGAGACGCCGAGCCTCTCTCTAGGCTTCTTCATCTTATGAGCACCATAAAAGGGTAAAAGTTTGTAGTGATATTTCTGGTTGTACTTTTCCTGGACTTTATACAGAAACCCAAAACCGCGCGGCCGCTGCCGCGGCCGCGCGACCTAATGTCATCTTAGCATCAGCAATATGTAATATGTCCCTTTTTAATGGGTCGGACTTTTGTGGGAGATCCTAACAAGAATAGTAAGTCTGTTGCTGAAATATTGAAGGCAATCAAAGTGGTAGCCATCTCTCTAGACTGAACTAAGCTATATCCCCACGCCGGCTGAGAAGAAATATCCTTCTTTCTCGGGAAGAAACGCGGCGTGGTGTCAAACATAGTGTGATGTCCATTAAGCAAACAGACCTGGTGGCGTGGGAATGGGATATAAGGGGAAAAATTATGTACATGGAACAGTGGGACGCTGGTGGAATCTCGAGCCGGAGCCGATACCAGCGCAAGCCCTTCGGTTCCAGAAACTGCTTGCAGAAACTCTACTAGTCTATCAACTAAGCCAGAGCCCCACGCCTGCCGATGACGGGAAATAACCATCCTTTTCGGTTTTTTTTTCCCTTGTCAGGCAGCGTGGCGATTACCAAACAGGCGTGAACTCGGTGGCGCGGGGCAAGGGGGAAAAAGAAAAGTTATGTAACAAACAGCGGGACTTAATATCTCTATATTCTTAGCAGTGGAGAACTATCAAATGCCTCCTTGGCAATAGGACTGCTTTCCTTTTTTGGGGGAAACCCCAACAATGGTAGTGAGTTGTGTGTTGAAACATGGAATGTAATCGAGATAAGGCATAAACGAAGTGGAACTTATCATGTACAAGGGTGGGGACTGGGGAGGTGGGAGGGGGTGGCAGGTATACTGGGGGGGTTGGTGATGGGAGATGGGCACTGGTGAAGGGAAGGGTGTTTGAGAATTGTATAACCGACATAATCCTGAGAACTATGTAACCCTCCACATGGTGATTCAATAAAATTATTTAAAAAAAAAAAAATAGTAACAACAAGTCTCATAATGGAGACATTACTGGTGCCTACTTGAGCAAGTAGATGAGCAACAGGATGACAGTGACAGTGATAGCAAAGTGCTAATGCCCCGCTACCACATTTCATAGGACTTTTAGGGGCAAGGAGTCAGGGATTCAAAGTGGTGTTCAGGGGCCCCACAGGCCACTCCTGGTAGCTGGGCAGCTAAGTTAAGTTATGGTTTGGTGCTAGGACCCAAAGATGGGGTAATGACCAAGCCCAATAGCACCAGGGACTCATCTTGCTGGTTCTTGGGGGCCTCCCATGATATGGCCACCACTTTTAGCAAGCCACGAGGTGCCATAGATAGAACATAGGTCCTCATATACTATCCTCTAGCCCTGGAGAATATTTTTAAATTCCACGACTGAGAATAACTAAAACTAGAATTCTATGTAAATTTGTGTTTAAAATATTTAATCTCTTGATTTTATAATATTAATCTGATGCCCCCAGGGACCTAAATAAACTTGCCCAGGGCTGGACCCCACTTTTATAATTACCCAAGGTAAAGCCTGTGCTAAAAAAAAAAAATAGTGATCAAAGACTGTAAAGTTCAACATTCATCTACCTGAAGTTGATTCTCCCCTTTATCCCCTTACATTCCAGTGGCCAAATTTACACTTATGCTATAAAATGCCAAGTAACTCTCTAATCCCCAGAGAGAAATAGGAAATCTTTTCCTGGACTGTCAGTCTAATGACTTCCACTTACTAAGGTAAACATGGTGCAGCAACCTAGGAGACACCAAATAACTAACTCAGAAACTCCCTCAAGCATTGGATTGCAATTCTAATTAAGCCACTTTCCAGTTGCAGCTCAATAGCAGAGCATCTGTCTTGCTTGTGTGAAACCCTGGATTTAATCCTGACTACCATAAGGAAATACATAGACCATTCTCAAAAGAAAAGCCATTTTAGCATATCTACCCAAACCAAAGACTTATTTATAAACATTGAGCCAATAATTCCACTTCAATTAATAGATCCTTAGAAATACATAAAGCACCACAACTCCAAATATCAAGATGGCAATGAGGATGAACAGAGATAGTTCAGGCAGAGCTTGCTTTGTTGGTAGCCTGTCCAAGTTCATTACCCAGTTCCACATTTAGTCTCTGAGTACCTCAGGAGTGAACCCTGAGCACAGACATAGGAGTAAGCCCTGAGGGTAGGGCTGGGTGTGGTCCTCTAACCAAAAACAACAACAAGATAACAATGAAAGTATTAATTATGGGGACTGGAACAAAAGTACAGTAAATAGACTGCCTTGCATGCCATTGACCAGGGTTTGATCCCTGGAATCCCACATGAACCCCAGAGATGTGTGATTCCTGAGCATAGAGACAGCAATAAGTCCTGAACATGGCTGGGTGTGGCCCAAAAACACACACAAAAATGTTAAAGGAAAAAATCCTTTAATAGCAGTTCTGTGCTTCAGGAGAAAAACAGCACTGTAGCACTGTTGTCTCCTTGTTCATCGATTTGCTCAAGCAGGCACAAGTAATGTCTCCACTGTGAGATTTGTTACTGTTTTTGGCATATCGAATATACCTGTATATGCCACAGGTAGCTTGCCAGGCTCTGCCTTGTGGCCAGGATATTCTCGGTAGCTTGCCAGGCTCTCCAAGGGGGATGCAGGAATTGAACCTGGGTCGACCATGTATAAGGCAAATGCCCTACCCGCTGTGCTCTTGCTCCAGTCCAGGAATAAAGTAGTTAAGAAAAATTTAACGTATAAAATCAATGGGGGGAACACACACACACACACACACACACACACACACACACACACATATATACATATATATAAAATTATTATAATTATGGGTGTTTTGTCAGGAGCAGGAGCACTTAGTATGAATTCAGGTTTTTAGCACAGGTTCAGTGTTCACTAACTATATGATACTGTGCAATTTTCCATAAATACTTTCACTTCAAATTATGATTATTATATCAATGTTAACTTCAACTTAGGCAAATAAGATATGGTTAATAAATGGAACATGTTAACAGGTAGAAAGCATTGTATAGGAAAATTATATTTATAATATGATCATAGTCATGATTACTAAATGAACAAGGATAAAAAAATCATGACATAAATCCTGGCATGTGGCTTAGTGGTAGGACACAAGCCTCACATGTATGAGGTCCTTAGTTTGAGTCCCTGTGCTAAAAAAATAATGTTTGTATTCCGATTCCAGCCTCTGAACTTAAAACAATGTTTTATCCGACAGGCCCCACGTTTCCCTTGTGCTTCCCAGCATTATCTGAAGTCAAAGTCACACCCCTGTGAGAACCTCTGAGCTGCAGAAGTGGATATCCAGGCACCTCTCTCTGACATCTAGTGAGGACCAGCTACCACCATTTTCTCCTATAAATGATCACACAGCAATGCTACTTCTCAGTGTCCTGAAACTTGCCCCAGCAATGTCACTCCAAAGTAGCCTGAAACTTTTCCCAGCTCACCTATATTTAACAGGTATACATCTCTAAATCCATGATATATCATGATAAACCATTATCTAGGATTCACTTGAGCCCCTAGGATTAGAAAGTGGAGCTCTGGATACACTAGGATTTTAACATGACTTCAGATTCCTGACCCATGGGGAGAGAAGATAAAACCACAAGCTGTAGAACCCTCTAGGTCTGGATCCGCATTGAGAATGTCTGTGAAAAACAACTGCAAGATCCTAAATAATCCTTTAAAACATGACCATGTGAATTCATCTGAAGAGCTTTAAAAATGCCCAATATTGGGGCTGGAGTGATAGCACAGCGGGTAGGGCGTTTACCTTGCATGCGGCCGACCCGGATTCGATTCCCAGTATCCCATATGGTCCCCTGAGCACAGCCAGGGGTAATTCCTGAGTACAGAGCCAGGAGTGACTTCTGAGCATCGCTGGGTGTGACCCCAAAAGCAAAAAAAAAATGCCCAATATTTATAACCTAAATTTTAGCATCATAATCATCATAGCATCAAGGTCCTCTGATATAGCAACATTTAGTGACCTCTAGTAGACCCCTTATAAACATTAAATTGAATAAGTTTATCTAGAATACAAAAGCTTGGCTTGCATAATTATATTCCCTTTTGACCAAATTGTCCTTTTTTTTTTTAACATGAGTGCTCATTGAATTTATGCATTATTCTTCATTCTCATTGCCTCTAGCTGGTGCAGGCTCCCACTTGTTTGCATCACTAAACTGAGTGCGCAAGGTCATGTGGATCAAAGTGTAGACTTGAATCTTAGAGATACTCCTGACAGGTTGTATGACACAGGGTAACTCCTTTTGATAAATTACTAGAAGCTTTGCTCATGATTGTTTGGAATTTGTACCTGTTCATATTTGCGAGCGAGTACTGTAGCCATATACCTAAAAACACAGATTGAACAGAACTGAAAACATGAGATCTAAGAAGCAACCACTGAAGCTTTGTAAGGTGACTGTCAAGTTGACAGACAGGAATGGTATGGGGATTGAAATGGGGAGGAAATCTGGGAACACTGGCAGAGGGAAGTTGACCCTGGTGGAGGGAGTGGTATTGAACTATTATATGTCTAAAATGCAACTATCAGTAACTTTGTAAATCATGGCTCTTTAATAAAAATTATTTTTAAAAAAACTATTTGCACTGAGAAAACTTCATGTACTAGCCGAATTCCCTTCTGTATTCACTATACCTTTCTTCAAACCCCTCCATCAATCACTAGTAATCATCCCACATATAAATTTAAAGCATCACTTTTCTTTCTTAACCACTTTAATGGCTTTAAATATTAAGGTCAAAATGAACATTTATAAGGTCCTGGTCCACCTTCCTAGTTCTATCTATCACGTTCCCCCTAATTTCTATGCTCCAATTAGGCTACATCTTCTTCTACCCTCAGGAACTTTGTTTTTTATAAGTACAGGAACCACTCCCAGATTTGTTCAACATTTTAACACAATACCTTACGGAGAGCCTGGAAAATGCTACCACTAATGGAAACAAGTAACACTTACTGTGCTTTGAATAGTGTTAACATGCTTTTGTGGGGCTATCCCTGGTAGTAGTTGGGGTTTCTTCCTGGCTGTGCTTGAATTCTGACTTCTAATGTTGTTCAGGAATCAAACTGAGACTTCCCACATACCAGCCATGTGCCCTATCTATTGAGCTACTTCTCCCAGTCCAATAAAATCCTTTATTTCTACCTTCTGACCACAGTCCTCTGGCATCAATTCTATTCTACCCATAGTTTATCAATAAACCAAGGCTATCAACACTAAGAAACTTGTTTAATATCGTAGTTAGTAATGACAGAAGTAAACTTGGGCAAGATGGCTGTCAAGGGTGTATTCGCAGACGCTACAAAGAATGTGCCTAACATAAGCATTTGTTGAATGATTAATTGAATAACTGTCCATTTCCAGAGTGCCTAAAGGCTTAATTCTCAAATGCAAAAGATCAAAATCAGCATATCAGCAACATTCAGAATTATGTTAATGGCCTTTGCAGATGCTTGAAGATGGTCAAAGTCAAAAAGGTTAAAGGCTTGACAGCAAAACTCTTAAAGGGGATCAAAGTTGTCTTCATGATAGGAGACCCAACCATTTACATTTATTTTGGATTTTTCTCCCAGTGAATTTAGTGTTTAGTAATCTTGAAAGACAGTTAAGATTGGTAAGTACTTAGCTAAGAGGTAAGATTTCCATTACAGGGAACATTTGAAGGTTTTTTTTTTTTTTGAAAAGAACTTGAAAACCATAGTATATCCTTTAAAACTATTCAAATTAAAGGGGAAATACTTGTATTGGGAAGGGGCTAGATTAGGGAAAATCTGTTTGTAATCTATTCAGCATGGAAAAGAGGACCTATGAAGGAAGACTTCTAGTATATATAAGGACAAGGACTGTCACCGTCGCCCCTTTGTTCATCGAGTTGCTTGAGCGGGCACCAGTAATGTCTCCATTGTTAAACTTGTTATTACTGTTTTTGGCACATCAAATATGCCACAGGGAGATTGCCAGGCTCTGCTGTGTGGGCGAGATACTCTCGTAGCTTGCCGGGCTCTCCGAGAGGGGCGGAGTAATTGAACCTGGGTTGGCCGTGTGCAAAGGCAAACGCCCTACCCGCTGTGCTATCACTCCAGCCCGAGGACAAGGACATCCTCTTGATTTTTCAATTCACCCAAATAGGAAAGAGAGTAAGAGAAGAGTTAACTATTTAAATGAGGCGATATTTGGAACTGAAAACAATGCAACACCTGTTCTTACATTGAGACAATGTACCACGTCTCTTATTCAGCCCTGACTTTTAAACCTGTTTATACATATGCTGTATGAACAAGCATCTACAGTGAAGTCAATTTTTTGAATTGGGTTAGAACCTAAATTAGTACATTGCCCAATCTACATTATTTAGATACATGTAGCTCTTTATACTTGCCTTCCTTCCTGTTTGTTGTTATACAATGATGGAGGTGCTTGGGGAACCTTATAGGATGATGCAATAATGGAGGGTTGTGCAAGCTTGGTTATATTCCATGCTCATTTGCTTGTGGGGCTCACACGCTTACTTTTGGGTGTGCAACACACTTTTGGCTGTGGTGCACCAAAGACTAAATACTTGGTGACAGCACCTGGGATCCCAGAAATCATTGCCACCAAGTCAGTCAACATGTGAGGTGGGGCTGGGGAATCATACTCCAGCTTTAATACTGAAAGACTACAGAGTTAACTCTAGGCCCCATAATTTGTATTCTTACCTTTACCAAACCAAAGACAGTGTTTTGCAGTCATCAAAATTTGTATTCTAATCTAAGAAAAGGAAACAGTTCTATCCTCATAGAATTGAGAATGAGATAAGAAAAGGTGAGGTATCGAGTGGTGTGCCTGGCTTGTATTCAGAGTTTGATAAATGGTCCTTGCTCTCATTTCATCATCAGTGCTATTATTCAATCATTTTTCTGGGAATTGCTTAGTGGAGGAAATATGTATTAATGTCAATTTGGACAAGGTAGTTCTTTTAAAAGAAAGGGAGATGGAAAACACCCTCAAGTATAAAAAGTGCATACCTCTTTTCAAAGCACCACCACACATTGGGATTGTTTAAGTTAAAAGTAGGGACTCTCAGAGGCCAGAGCCATAGTATAGCAAGCAAAGCACTTGTCTTGCATATGACTGACCTGAATTAGTTTTCTGGAATACTATCAAGTCCACAAGCACCTCCAGAAGTGGTTTCTGAGTACAAAGCCAATAGTACCCCTTAAGTATCACTGAGTATAGCCCCCCCAAAAAAGTGGGTGGGGGATACTCTCAGTCAAACATTGGGGTTCATCTCGAAATTTGAAAACTTCCTAAAAGAGAACACATTACATGAACTTTCTGAATAAACATTTTATTCACCTATAAAACTTCATTACAATATTACTATCATTTAGAATGTGAGGATTTAGACAATATGTAAAGTGTTCATTCAGTGTTCTCTCATACTTTCCTAGGCACTCAAATATATTATTCAACCATATTCAAATATGTATATGTGCATATAAATATATATTTCCTTGGGCATTGTGAATATTATTCAATTTATTACTTTCTGGAGGATGGGAGGCAAAATCAGCAGTGCTCAGGGCTCACTGCTAGCTCTGCACTCAGGGATCAGTCATGGTATGGCTCAGGGGACCACCATGTAGGGTACTGGGGATTGAACACAGGTTGGCTTCATGCATGGCAAGAACTCTACTCACTGCACAATTGGCTGGCCCCGGATATTCAATTATTTTGTCAAATTTTAGGATTGTATCTCATACAGGGTAGGTTTAGAGTACTCTGCAGTAGTAATCATTTGTAGTTATAATAATTTTCATTGAAAAGTATGATGAAGTAATACGGGCATGAGATATTTTAGAGATTTTAAAAACACAATTCTAGGTACACAAGGATATGTTTTAGTATTTGTGTTAAAAAATATTTATTTTATCTCCCTTTAAACCCCAAATGGACATGTGCTAAACTGAAGACAATATCAAAGAGTTTGTATTTCTTCCCAGGCATGGGAAATTCATGTTTTTATAAAATGTAATTAAACCATGCCCTATCAATAGAAGCTAGCAGAATAAACGTTCAGAAGAAATATATTCCTCATGGAGTTATGTTGCATCTCTGCTCCAATATAATTTTACAACATTTAGTTTACAAAAATTGACTAAGGAGATATTTAGTATATTGCTTTGCAATGCAACATTTAATTTTATAGCATGTATAGTGTATTTCTATTTTACAAATGTATCAGTTTTTCTGATAGCATCAATAAGCTGCTTCAGAGTCATTAAACACTGCAAGAAACCAGTAAAGCTATGAATTTTGTTATTGAGACACAAAGATTAATTTTTATCTCATAAAGCTACTACATGGGTTACTTGCCCTGTGTCTCCAGCATGTACACTACTGGGGTTTGAAAGGAAAGTTAAGTCAATGTGAATGACAGATTGCATAGAGATTAACCTTGTGATGGATTCTCAGATCCGTATCAGATACAGATGAAAATGCCTAATAGGCACTCAGGACTCTGCAGGATGTAGCCCTCTTACCATATCAAACCCCCTCCTTCTGTTCCAAGAAAAAACATTTCCTCAGTCTCTTCTACCTGCCTCAGAACCTCCAGACAGGTGATACACTAAACTCTGTTTTGCTACCGCTTCCTAAACCAACATTCCAATCTAAACTCCTATCAACATGATGGCATGAGGAGATAAAACAACATTTAATTCTCATATCTTAGTTCCACAAAGATTATCTTCCCACTATTGCATTTGCTGACCTGGAAACTGGGTCAATATTACAGTTACCTGTTCAGGGATCACAACTGTAATTAATTGGGTATTTGAAAGGACATGTTTTTCACTAGATTATACAGACCACGAGGAACTGTTTGTTTTTGCTTAGCTTTGGATCCATTGCTTATCATAACACAGTAGCCACTAAATATATATCTACTGAATAAAGTTCATATTCCTCAAACAACACTAAATGTTAAGGCACTGTTGCAATTATCATCTGTTGGACACTATTTCACAGTGAGAGCTAACAATACTACTACTTATTAAGGAGAATGTAAAGTGTATCGATGTAAGGTTCAAGTGTACCTGTTTTTAAATCTCAGTTCTGCTAATGGCCAGTTTTATACACTTAAATGTAGTTAACAGTTTCTCTGACCATTACTTTTCTAAGTAGATAAATAATATCTACAGCCGACCCAAGTTCGATTCCTCCGCCCCTCTCGGAGAGCCCGGCAAGCTACCGAGAGTATCAAGCCTGCGCGGCAGAGCCTGGCCAGCTACCCGTGCGTATTGGATATGCCAAAAACAGTAACAATAAGTCTCTCAATGAGAGACGTTACTGGTGCCCGCTCAAACAAATCAATGAGCAACGGAAACCATTTTTTTTTTTTAATGTAGCTCAAGTGCATTGTCGGGGAGCTATGCTCAGGCACCACGTGAGATGCTGGAGATCACTATAACTTAGGCCTGGTTAAAATGTAAGAGTCCTAATCATTTGCCCAGTTCTGGTGCTAGGTAAAAATGCATATAATGAACTTACCACAAACCACAAAATACTATGAATACCAAATAAAATCAGAACTAAGTTCTTATTCCTAGCTTTCATCATAAAAGCTACAAGGTAAAAAAATAAAAAACAATATTTGAGTAATGATTGGAATAACAAAAAGCTTATTGTCATGAAGGATTAAAAATAACATATTTTTTCAAGTTCCTATTACTCATCCAATTATAAATAACTAAAGTCAGCTCTTCTGAAAAAAATTGTTTTTAAATTAGTTCTTATCACTGAAGTAGATTTTGAGTTAATAAAGAGGTCAGCTCTTTAAAAGTCCTTATAAGAATCACTTAAAGGTTCTATTTATATTAAGAAGTATATCACACAATCACACGTGCATGCACAAACACTTAAAGTGTCCTTTTGGCTTTATAGAGTGATGGGTGAAGTTCTAAAACTTAACCTAAAATCAAAAAGGGGTGATAGCAAGTTACCGATTGCTTGTTATATGACCTTGAGAACATAACTGTTAGTTTCTTGGTTCAGCTGTTTTATCCTCAAAATAGGAATCATGTGCATATTCTACATAACTGAAACCAAACTTCAAAGTGCATGGCTATCAATAATATTCTGAGAAACTGTACTTACTTGGACCTAATACAAGCAAGTTAATGCCACTGTGGAACTCTATTTTTTTGCACGCATTTTAGATTCTTCTCACTTCAAATCCTTCATTCTTTTGATGGATCGTACATAAATCTGGTATCATATCCATGGGGATACCAAAAGTAACAGGTCTTACAGTGCACAAATATTTTTAGGACAAATTTCAACCACTTACTGCATGCATAATTAATATTGGTAGCTTACGATACTATCACAAGATAATATCATAAAAATGGTTTCTCGCTGCAAAATAAATTTCAAGGTAACATTGAAGAACAGTTTGTATTTCAAGGAAGATGATAAGTGAAAGTAAAATTTTGGATTAATAAAAAACTTTATCTTCCTTATCTTACAGGACATTTATTTTTACTCTCACTCTTAACATGCTTACTTAGTGTAAAAGCTTAGAAATTACACTTTAACTCTTTAACTTCCTTAGCACAGGTGTCATATTTTTTCAACATTTCTATATCTAGGAACACCCTATCATAATATATTAGAAATTCTTTACATGCAATATTTACTTTAAGCTTTACAATAACCTCACCTTGTATTTGCAGTTCTATCACTGTTAAATGAATGAAGATACTGAGAATATGAGAAATTGAGAATGTTACTGAGGAAAGTGACAAGGTCAAAATTCTTGTTGAGAGCTATCTGATTCTATGAGAACTACACTACTTCCCACATGTTCTAAATATTGCTTAGTATTTAAAATGTAGCTGTAATTTTAATCCTATCCATGACAAATAACTGAATTCATCTGAGCTTAAATAATAGATGAACTGTTATGGTATTAAAGTAGCACTGTCATCCCATTGTTAATCGGTTTGCTCCAGCGGGCACCAGTAACGTCTCCATTGTGAGACTTGTTGTTACTGTTTTTGGCACACTGAATATGCCATGGGTAGTTTGCCAGTCTCTGCCATATAGGCATGATATTCTTGGTAACTTGCCAAGCTCTCCGAGAGGAATAGAGGAATCAAACCTGGGTCGGCTGCATGCAAGTTAAATGCCCTACCCTCTTGCTGTCGCTCCTGTCCATGGTATTAATGTAATTACTGAAATTTTACCACCACTAAAATGCCCAACCCCCTATACCATGGTTCTTATGTCACTTCTACTATATCTATTTTTTCTCCACACCTTCCCTTATAGCTTTGTAAGTGCTATTCTGGAATCATAGGTCAATGGTTTGTCATTCAATATTGCTATTCTGTTTATCCATGTACCACAAATGAGTGAGATAATCTCATATTTTGTTTCTTAGCCCTATGACATATTAAAATTATCATGAATCTCTAGTTCCATCCAAGTCACAGAAAAATTACAAGACTTCATCATTTAATACACTGTGTAGTATCCCATTGCGCATATATACCACAACGTTTTTGTCCAACTGTCATTGAACATTCATATTGTTTCCTTATCCTGGCCATTGTACTTAGTGCTGCAATTAACATATATGTATACTAATGTTTATATGTTCTTGTTTTTGTGTTCTTGTGAAAGAAAAGAAGATGTGGAAATTTTAACTCCCACGGAAGACTGATATTTACTAATTTGAGATGTCTCCATAATTTTTTCCATAGAGACTGAACCAGATGACAATCTGAACAAATAAAACAAGGGTTTTTCATGATATTTCCACCAACACTGGTTGTTTTTAGTCCTTATGATATGTACCATAGTCAATGGTGAGAGATGAAATATAATTATTATGTTACTGCATTTCCTTAATATACAGAAATAATAGATATTTTTCTAATGCCCATTGGCACTAAGGGAAGTGTTACTTATCTCTGCTCTCCATTTTAGTGGGATGCTTTATTTTATTGTTACTGAACTTTTAACTTTTATATATATATTACATATCAATTTTTTATCTTAAATACAAAAGATGTGCAAAAATTTTCTCCAACATAGTAGAATGATTTTTATTCCAGTCTTCGTTTCTTTTCTCATACAAAAACTATTTTGTTTCATGTAATCCCACTTTTGGTGTCGTTTCTGTTCTCAATGCCAAGGGAAAAATTTTATTGGGGTTATACTCTGAACAGTTCTGTCTATATTTTCCTCAGTACTTCAATGTATTTTATGGGATCTGGCCTAATCTTGAGATATAAAATACATTGTATTAACTTTAATGTATGGTGTGAGATATTTAACAAACGTCTTTCCTTCCTTCTTTCCTTCCTTCTCTTCCTTTCTTCCTTCTCTTCCTTCTCTTTCTTTCTTCCTTCTCTTCTTTCCTTCCTTCCTTCCTTCCTTCCTTCCTTCCTTCCTTCCTTCCTTCCTTCCTTTCTCTCTCTCTCTCTTTCTTTCTTTCTTTCTTTCTTTCTTTCTTTCTTTCTTTCTTTCTTTCTTTTTTTCTTCTCCCTTTCTTTCTCTTTTTCAAACATTGTTTCTTTACAAACCTTTCCTATACTGGTGAAGGGATGGGTGCTGAGAATATTTTATGAAACCCAACCATGAACAACTTGTAACTGTGTTTTTTTAAAAAAAAAGGCTTTCCTTTGTCCACTTCATATACCATCCCCCAAATTCCAACTCTTGAAGACCTGTTTAAATGAATCTTCCTGAGTCTAATGATATTCCTTGTCCATGATAATCTTTTTTTCACTTGGTTAATACCGATGCTCAAAGGACTTCATTACCTTCATATTCTGGCCCTCCTGTGTCCTATTCAAAGCCCCAATCACCTGAGAGAGCTGTCCTTCCTGCAAGCAGTACATGTGAGTCCAGTGAATTCTTTCTTTCCTGTGGATAGAGAAGGAGCTTGTACTCCTTATGCCACAGGTAGTGATCCTGGAGATTCTTGGATAATCAGGACAATTGTTCAATGAAAAGCATGAGGATGTGGTGTTTGGTGTTTAGCTTGAAATGAAAGCTAGGAAGGTATGTCACTGTACTTGACATCATGTTACAGATAGTATAACCTTTGCTTATGTCTGAGCCTCTTTTGAGAGGTGTGGTAAAGGTTTGGCTATATTGCTCAAGCAGATATTCAGAGCTGAAAGATTGAAATGAATTAGGCTAATTCATAATATTTAACACTCATTGAGATCTATCTGTCCTTTGTTGAAAGGTATTTGTGTGTGTGTGCGCACTTGTGTACAAATGTATGCAAGTGTATTATTTGGTATACAGATAGAGTTTAAAAAGAATAAAGAGGGCCATAAAGATAGTACAAGAGATAAGATGCTTGTCTTGCATCTAGCTGAATTGGCTGCAATCCTGGTTCAATACCTGGCATCATACATGAGCCCCTGAGCAATTACAGAGGTCAATGTTGAGCACAGACTCAGGAATAACTCTCAAGAAATACGGGTAATTACACAAACCACCCCATAATAAAAAGGAAGAAAGAAAAAGTCTTATTATCTATTTTTTGAATTAACTTATAATTCCAAGCACCCAGGAGCACACGGCCACTTTGCGGCCACATGACATCTTATAGCCTAATTCTCCCCTTTGGAGAACCTGGCATGCTATCGAGAGTTTCCTTCCTGCATGGGAGAGCCTGGCAAGCTCCTTGTGGCATATTCATATGCCAAAATCAGTATCAATAATGAGTCTCATTCCCTGACCCTGAAAGAGCCTCCATGAGGCACCATTGGGAAGGACAAGTAAAAACAGGCTGCTAAAAATCTCAGGGCTAGGGCAAATGGAGACAGTACTGAGATCGCTTGAGAAAATCGATGATCAATGAAATGACGATGATGATGAACTTATAAAAACATACAATACACACATACACATATATATGTATAATTTGTGGTTAGGGGAATATGAGTTAAATGATGGAAATACTTTCATAGATCAGAACATATATAATCCTAGTAAAACTTAATGGACACTAGCATCTTTAAATTTCAATTATTCAAAGAATTGATAAAACTGACCATTAGACCTACTGAGAAAAAATGTTATTTCTTGTTATCCCCTATACAGGATTATAAAGGCCTATTTTATCAGAAAAACAACACAGCAATACTCAGTGAGTGCTATCTATTTTCAGACTAAATAAACAACACAAAAACTACACAACTGAAGAGGAAATCACCAAATACCTATAGAATACACATATAGTTAAATGTGTCCCTAATCAACTCATGCCATAAGAAAAAAGAATTCAGTGCTTGGTTAAACCTTATGACCTCAGCTCCTATCATCTTCCCCTGTTACTCCATTTCAGCGTCATAATGACAAAGGCGGGAGATAGTGCAATTAAGAGTCAAAGCCATCTACCACAAGCCTATGGCAAGCATTATCCTCAATGGAGAAAAACTAAGAGACTTCCCTCTAAGATCAGAGACAAGACAAGGATGCCCACTCTCACCACTACTATTCAATATAGTACTGGAAATACTTGACATAGATAACCTAACTGCTATCAGTTAGGCAAGAAAAAGCCATTACAGGCCTCCAAATCGGAAAGGAAGAAATCAACTCTCATTATTTGCAGATGACATGATACTATATTTAGAGAACCCTAAAGCCTCTACCAAGAAACTCCTAGAATAACTATACTTGTATAGTTTTTGTCTCAGGCTATAAAATCAATACCCAAAAGTCCATGGCTTTCCTATATGCAAATAACGAGAGAGAAGAAAGTGATATGAAAAAGGCAATCTTGTTCACAACCATGCCTTAGAAAATCAAGTACCGGGAAATTAGCTTAACTATGTAGGTAAATGACCTGTACAAAGAAAATTACAAAATACTCCTTCATAAAATAAAAGAGGAATAAAGAAAAATGGAAACATATTCCCTGCTCATGGATTGGGAGAATTAACATTGTAAAAATGGCAATACTCCCCAAAGCATTATACAGACTCATTGTGATCCCTATAATGGTACCCATGACATTCTTCAAATAAATTGATCAAACACTCCTGAAATTCATATGGAACAACAAGCCCCCATGAGTAGCTAAAGCAATTCTCAGGAGAAAAAAAGGATGGGTGCATCACTTTCCCCAACTTCAAACTGCACTGCAAAGCAGTAATAATTAAAACAGCATGGTATTATAACAAAAACAGACCTGCAGATCAGTGGAATAGGGTTGAACATCCTTACACTCAAATATATGAGCATATAATCTTTGATAAGGGAGTAAGAGATGTGAAGTGGAGTAAGAAAATTTTCTTTAACAAATGGTGCTGGCAAAACTGGACAGATACCCACAAAAAAAGGGCTCAGACTCTAACACCATGCACAAAAGTCAGATCAAAATGGGTCAAAGGCCTCAACATCAGACCAGAATCCATAAGGTACATTTAAGAAAAAGTCGTCAAAACCCTCTACGACACTGATGCTAATGGTATCTTCAAGAATGAAACACCACTGACCAAATAAGCGGAAACAGAGAGAGATAAACAAATGGGACTATCTTAAACTTAAAAGTGTCTGCACCTCAAAAGAAACAGTGACCAGAATACAAATACATGCTACAGAATGGGAAAGGATATTTACCCAATACCCCTCCAATAAGGGGTTAATATCAAGGATATACAAGGCACTGATTTAACTCTACAAGAAGAAAATATCCAATCCTATCAGAAAATGGGGCAACAAAATGAGCAAAAACTTTATCAAAGAAGAAATCCAAATGCCCACAAAGCACATGAAAAATTACTCTTCATCACTAATCATTAGGGAGATGCAGATCAAAACAACTATGAGATATGATCTCACACCACAGAGACTAGCACACACCCAAAAGAACACAAACCACTGGTGTTGGTGTGGATGCGAGGAGAAAGGGACTCGCCTTCACTGCTGGTGGGAATGCCAACTGGCACAGTCTTTTTGGAAAACAACATGGACGTTTCTCAAAAAACTAGAAATTGAGCTCACATTTGATCCAGCAATACCACTTCTGGGAATATATCCCAGCGATGCAAAAAAGTACCAGTAGAAATGACATCTTGTGTGTTTATGGCAGCACTATTTACAATAGCCAGGATCTAGAAAATTCCTGAGTGCCTGAGAACAGATGACTGGTTAAAGAAACTTTGTATATCTACACAAGGGAATACTATGCAGCTGTTAGGGAAAAAAATGAAATCATGAAATTTGCATATAAGTAGATCAACATGGAGTGTATCATGCTAAGTTAAATGAGTCAGAAAGAGAGGGACAGACATAGAATGACTGCACTCATTTGTGGAATAAAAGTAGCATAATAGGAGATTAACATCTAAGGACAGTAGAATAAGGGTCAGGAGGATTGCCCCATAGCTTGGAGGCCAATCTCATGTGCTGGGGGAAAAGGTACCTGGGATGGAGAAAGGAGTACTAAATAAATGATGGTTGGAGGGATTGCTCAGGATAGTAGATACTGTGCTTAATGTAGACTATGGATCAAACATAATGGCTGCCTGATAGCTTTATTGCAAACCATAATACCCAAAACACCCAAAAGGACAGAGTAATAGAGAATGTGCCTGCCACAGAGATGGGAGTGGAAAGGGTTTGGGGTGGAGGGAGGGATACTGGGAACATTAGTGGTGGAGAATGGGCACTGGTGGAGGAATGGGTACTTGAACATTGTTTGACTGGAACACAATCTTGAAAGTTTGTAAGTCTGTAACTGCATCTCACGGTGATTCATAAAAAAAAAGAAATTAAAAAAAACACTTTCATAGTATGAGGTGAAAAAAAATTCCTACTTTCATCTCAAGAACTGTGACCTTGCATTCATCATTTCAGGTTTTCTTTCCTCTTCTTATCAGTAGATCTGGCATGAGGCCAAATGCAGAATCTAACCTATGATAAATGAGAGAACATGCTTCCTCATTTATTAAATAAAGTTGATGAGTGCTTCATCATCTGGCTAAGGGTCAGTTATTGAAAGGAGAGGATTCATGCTGTTGACTTCAAGGGGAAGATTGCTCTCAGAACTCCCGAACAGAAAGAAGATAAAAACATTGACATACTGCAATTAGTACAAGGCTTCTTGAATATGTTCAGAAATCAATGTTTCCTGAACTTTCCACCATATCATTATTACTATTATGCCTATAAAAGAATCTCAAAGGAGGTGCTGTGAACTCCTGAATAAGACATGAACCAGCTGATGCAGTTTATTTGTTGATTTTTAGCTGTACATTCAAACATGATTTATTTGGTGCACTTTTACTCCACCAGCTGTTTCACTAAATTGATCTACTCTTACAGATGAAATGACCTTTCCTGTCAGAAGATTGGCCAACTGTTCCAATGAATTGATTAATCGTTTCACTATATTGGCAATTTGTCTTGACTGAGTGAGTTGACTTTTGCCTATTCAGAATTATGACTGAGATATCTAAATGAAAAACACTAAACTCCAGTAGATGAAAGTTCCAAGGGCATAACTATATGTTTCAAAGAAGAAGAAACAACTTGCTAATAACCATAATGTCTGTGTCATTAACAATTTTAAAATAATTAACAAGTCCCAATTTTCAATAGTCAAATTAACATACAGAAAAGATGCAAAATTAATTCATATCCTTTGAATCGGTAATCTCAGCAGAGCACAGTCTTTGCAAAATAACCCTTCTTTAGAAAAAGCATGCACCCTGATATTCATTACAAAATTAATTATGATTATAAAAGTATGAAAACTGAAATATTCAAAAGTGTATCAAAGGCCAAGATTATTATAAATTCTCAACATAAAATCCTCTATTTTCTTAAAATTATTTTAAAGTAGGTCCATAGAAGCTCAAAAATCTTTGCTCATGCTTTGCATGTGAAAGGCCTGGGTTTGATCCCTGACACTGCATGATCTACTCACCCCCCCCACCAATGCTGCCAAAAGTGACCTCAAAACAAAGAGCCAGGAGTAGCCCCCGAACATTGCCAGCTGTGGCTCTGTCCCCACTAAAAAATATTTTAATTATTTATAATATACATAAAATAAACCTGAATTGTCTAAATAATACTATATGTATAACTTGATAGCCTCCACTCATAACTTTGTAACATAAATCTTTTGCCTCTGATTTATCATATCTTTTTTGTCTCTCTTGAAAATATCCTCTTGACAAACACATTGCTGCATTTTATTTCTTGGAATGGCAATTAAGATTAATTTTGAGGCATTTGTGCTTGCAATCCATCAGGCATCAAATGATGTTCTAAGTACCCCTAGAATCTATGTGATTCTAAAGTCTTTTACAGTGTAATAATCCTTGAATAGCAGATTTTTTACTGCTAAATTAAATTTAAAATTCAATTACCATAAATAAGAAATAACACATCTGCATTCACATGTTTTTCTCAGTGAGTTCAGAGTATCGCAAGATTCCTTATTTCTTTTGATGATTGTCATCATTCCCCAAGAACGACTGGGCATAAATTTAGGAAGAAAGTCAAATGCTACTTACAATTATAACTAAACTTCAAGGGTTATCTCTTAGAACCTAGTGAATTTGAATGTCAGCATGGCTTAGAGATTTTACTATCACCAAAGAAATAAAATTGCCTTTTTGTGTGATATTGAAGACAGTTGGTACCCTATCATCCTCCCTCATTATTTCCACAAATAAATGAGATGATACAACATATCAATAAACCAAATAGCTTCTCTCCCAACTCACACTAACACCAATTTTTTAATTTTTGTTATTTGTTGTTCGTTGTTTGCTTTTATTTGCTTTAGAGTTTGGGGAAAGGAGACCACGCCTCCATAAACACACACACACACACACACACACACACGTGCAAGACAAAGCTAAGTAGTTTTTTTTTCTTTTGGGGTCACACCCAGCAATGCACAGGGGTTACTCCTGGTTCTGCACTCAGGAATCACCCCTGGCGGTGCTCAGGGACCATATGGGATGCTGGGAATTGAACTCAGGTCGGCCACGCGCAAGGCAGACACCCTACCTGCTATGCTATCGCTCCAGTCCCCAAAGCTTAGTTCTTAGGAGTACAAATTCCCGACCAATGAATCGATGCAATTGTGTTGGATCCTACCTAGGAGTGCTCTGGGAAACATATGGTAACAGGACTTGAACCCAGGTCAGCAGCACAGAAGACATACACCTTAACCCCTACATGACTCATTCTCTTGGAATATCTCTTCTTATATTCCACTATGCCTCTTTTGAGGAAAAAGTTTATTTTTCCTCAATTTATTCCCAAAATTTATTTGGATTTCTATGTGTATGAAAGCTTTAGAGGCACTTGTGATATATTTTAAGGAAAACAAAGATCCATGTGCTCATTGAGGGCTGTACCCCAGAGCAGGGGGCAGAGAAAAGTTAGAAAGAATAGCTATAACTCTATAGCATATCCAAAAGTGGCAAGTGCTATTTTAATACAAAGGCAAAGTAGAGCAAAGTAAGAAATATTAGGAGTACATATGATGTCATATACATTATTAAGAAAATGTAGGCTCTGAATTAGCAAGTAAATATGGGGTGATAGCATCTTGCTACAGAGTGAAGGGTTTGTTTCTTTTTTCTTTTTTTTTTACTTTTCAGGTCTCACAATTACTGGTGTACACTAGAGCAAATCAATGAGCAATGGGATGACAGTGACAGTGACAGTGACTTTTCAGGTAAGAGAAGCTGATTTATCCAAGACTGAATAGTTCAGGTGAAGGAACCAGTACTCAAGTTCCCTGAAAGCTATGCTATGAATATAATCATTGCAACTTTATTTTTATATCCTGGTCAATGAAAAGTCTTAGGAATGAAAAGTATCAGAGTTTAACCACCAGTTTTATCTCTTGAGCTGAGCCTAACTCTTTGTTTCTAAATCTTTTTCATCTAGAAAATGAAAGTAATTACAGTATCAACATACATACATGTACAAAGGTAAAAGGAATTATACACAAAAAGACTTTCAACACTGAAATATTGTCAGCACATACTAATTAAATAATGACTTTGAAATTTAAAGTCTCATTGGAATCCAAACACTTATACTCTAACAAAGGACTGCCCGTTCCAATTTAAACAATACCATTTAATAAATATTCAATTTTTATATTATTCAGAGTTTGGACACAGATGCATAAATCTAATCTTGTCATGCTAGTGATGTGTGTGTGTGAGAGAGCATGTAAGTGTGATTAAAGGAAGCTGAGCACTGGAGAGTTTCAATTAAAAAATATCAATACCAATTAGTGACAAAACAATAGCAGATCAAATAAAACTGAAATTCATGGTAGCAGATGAGATTGACTGCACATTATTTCATCTTTGAGGAAAAAATAACTCACTTTTCATAATTCCCTTACATTTTTTGCAAGAACAACTATTTCAATTTCCTCCATGATACAAAAGAATCACAGCATCTAGGATAAATACACATATTTTTTAAGAAGAGCACCTTTCTAAAATCTATCCATCCTTCCAATAAAATAAATTTGGAATATATCTCATTGTATATATAAGTTCCATATACATGCATCTGTAAGTTTGCCAGTACTTATCTGAGTAGCATGTTTTCTTCTAGATTCAAGGAAATTTAAGAGAAGGAATCTTCTGTATCCAGTTCTTTCCCAAAGTTTCTAAGTAGTGCTGAGAGGTTGGAAAGAGTCCTAATGTACCATGAAAAAATGTTATGATTTCCTAGATTAAGAGAGTGGAACACAAGCTGGGGGAGAAGGCAGCTGGGATAGAGAAGGGATCACTAGGTCAACGATGGTTGGAAGGATCATTCCAGATGGGAGATGTGTGCTGAAAATAGATAAAGGACCAAACGTGACAGCCTCTCAGTATCTGTACTTCAAACCATAGTGTCCAAAAGTAGAGAGAAAGTATGGGGGAAACTTTCTGCCATAGAGACTGTGGAAGGAGTGGGATGCAGAGGGTGGGAGGGATACTGGGGACATTGGTGGTGGAAAATGTGCACTGGTGGAGCAATGGGTGTCGATCATTGTATGACTGAAACTCAATCATGAAAGCTTTGTGACTGTATATCATGATGATTCAATAAAAACAAACAAACAAACAAACAAATAAATAAATAAATAAATAATCTTTTAAAAAAGAGTGGGGTACGAGCCTGGTATGGGAAAGGCCCTGAGTTCAATCCCTGACATCTCATCTAACCCCAACCCCAGTTCTACATTGCCAGGGTAACACTAGTAGCCTCAGAGTGGTTCAGTTTTGTACCTGAACACTAAAGTGTTAGGCCCACATCACTGGTGGAATTTTGCCTGGAATGGCCTCAGGGCCTTGTAACATTACTGGGAGGTATCTATTAAACACACACACACATATATATATATATATATATATATACTTAATAAATTAAATACACACACATTTAATAAATGCACACATATGTATACATCATTTCCATACATTTTGGTCTAAAGTCAGAAACTAGGAAACTTTGTCATAAAGATTGGTGTCTCCTAATGAAATCACATCACAAGTGGAGTCTCTCTCTACTTAAATCTTCAGCTTGGCTATAAGTCCTGCCCTGAAATAATGCAGAATCAAGTGCAATGCAAGTAGAGCGTGATATGCATTTACACATTAAAAGCTTATCTTTCTGAGCCACTCCCTATTGGAATCCATCTACTATGCATCAAGAAAGCTAAGTAGCCAAATAATATCTGAGAAGTAATATGAAGAACAGATGACCAAGCCAACTAGCTCCAACTGCCAAAAAAAGGAGTAAAATTATCTTTGACATTTCAGGTCTGGAAAGCTCCTATTTGTTTATAGGCTCTTTCGTGATTTCAGCTCAACACATAATCCAGGCCTAGTTATTCTAAAATCATGAGAAATAGCAGAGTATTATTTTAAGTCCATAACACATGAGTTATTTTCATGCACATTAACAAATAACTGAAGTACACAGTAAGTAAAATGTCAAAGTATAAAGAGAACCTAAACCAGGAGTCTACAAGTATTGTTCTTAAACTCTATCTTCCATTTTTCAGTGATGGGAAAAATTTTAGCCTATTGCAGACCCATTAATAATTTATGTATAGTGTCAATGATACCCACCTTAAAGAACTGCATTGAGGATTACTTCTACCGAGTACTCCCAACTGGGCAGGAGTGATAGCACTGTGGGTAGGGTGTTTGCCTTGCACGCGACCAACCTGGGTTTGATTCCTCCACCCTTCTCGGAGATCCTGGCAAGCTACCGAGAGTATCTCGCCCCCACAGCAGAGCCTGGCAAGCTACCCGTGGCATATTTGATATGCCAAAAACAGTAATAACAAGTCTCACAATGAAGGCGTTACTGGTGCCCGCTTGAGCAAATCTATGAGCAACGGGATGACAGTGACAGTAAAGTACTCCTGACTAAGTACATACTAAGGTGACATAAGAAATACACAATAAATTAATTTCTTGTGTCTTGGTAGGTAGATCTCTGGTAGGTCCATAAAAGTATTAATATTAAGTGAAAATCAAGCCCTACTTTTGGAATATGCTACCAATTTCCCTCCAGCCACCACTTCTGTCCCCTCCCATCATAATCCTTTCCCACACAACAGCCTTCTATGACCTTTATGAAGTCCAAAACCATCTCATATCACATCTACCTTTAAATCTACCTATAGGAGGCTGGAGTGATAGTACAGCAGGTAGGACACTTGCCTTGCATGTATCCGAACAGGGTTCAATTACTGGTATCCCATATGATTCCCTGAGCACTGCCAGGAGTAATTCTTGAGTGCATTTCTAGGGGTAGCCCTTGAGCATCGCCGAGTGTGACCCAAAAATACGTTTAAAAAAAATCTACCTAGAACGTATAACTGGAGATGAAATAAAACTCAAAGCCCATCCTCCGGCCTAGTTTCCTTCCTGATCTGTTTACTGCATTCCTTTCTCACTGCGTGGCCTCCCATCTTTCCCTCTCCCTTATCTCTTACAGGTACACCAGTCCTTAGAATCCTCAACCACCTCAGATCATTTTGACTCAAAGCCTTGCCTTTGCTATCCTTCTACTCGGACCAGATGTTTCTGTCTCTGACCTCATTCAGAGATCTACTCAGAGGTCATAAACTCAGATGACACCTTTTCCTGGTTAGCAAACAAAACATACACCCTTGGTCCTTCTACCACTAGTTACTCCTTTGCAAACCAATATTGTGCTGGACTTCAGTTTTCTTTCTTTCTATCCTTCAAAATTTGACCTACCATTCACTTTGTGTGTGTGTGTGTGTGTGTGTGTGTGTGTGTGTTGCATGCTCATTATTTCCTATTCCAGAGAAGAAAAGTCACCTAAGATTAATGTTTCTGTCTTGTTCTAGCCCTTTTGGCCGTAGCAATGAGTTCACCAACTACAAACCACAGGACTTTGTATAGAATGAGTAAATTCTAGTGTCTCCATTTTTTCTATGGTTTAAAATAAGTCAAAAACAAAATAACAGTACTTGACATGTGAAATTTATATGAGGATTTCATGAAATCTTATTACAATGTAGACATATATGACATATTCTGTATGGAGAATGTCATAAAAGTCATATGTCAGAGTAGAAGCCATATGCCTCACAAAGTCTAAAATATTTATTATATGACCCCTTGTACACACACTCCCACACGCACATACATGAATATTTCTGTTGGCCTAAGAGAAACATTTGACTTATTACAGGTAGGCAATTTATGAGAGTCCAAGCAATTCTTAAAACAGAAAAAAGAACAACAGTGAAATTTTTCAGGACCCAAATACAGGAAACATGCAAGCAGGATGATTGTTTTGCCATGAGAAATCAGTTATGTACACGGACAGACGAGATGTGTGGCATCCCTCCAGGTTCTCTACTCTCCAATTGCACTGACACACTGTTTCTATAAGGACAGAATGCAACATCTGCATTCTCATCAAGGACTCTAATTGATTCATGCACAGAAAAAAGAACTGAGGATGTTTGGAAAAATTAAACACAGATTTCTTAATAAAGCTGAAAATAGCTTAATAAAGCTGAAAATAGGTTCCTGGCATCCCAAGGAGTGTTTATTTCTATTTAAATAGATGACTTCCCAAAGACTGTTATCAGCTCAGCAGGGACCTGGGAAAGATGCACTTTCCTCCTTCTGTGTATTTTAAGCTCTTTTTCCATACAATTTGGCCAAGTCTTTACAAAGCATTTGTCAATCTGCATAAAGAAGGAAAAAAAAAAAGTCATGGTCAACTGACTTTGGCTACTTCTGGGGAGCTCTAAACAGATGCCAGCTGCTTTAGAGGAGAAGGAGAACTTGAGATTTGATTTTATTTTGGTAGGACACAATTAGGAGCAAAGGCTATATAGGTTTATTCTCATTAAAAATGCTTTTGTGCTTGTATGCTTACATGAACCATAGAGAACTATGAATGCTTTTGCCACTGGGGTTTTGGGTAGTTTTGCAACTACCATGGATAATAAATACTGTACTACATGATAGACTCTAGGCAGAGAGCATGGCCAAACTATACTTTCCCAGGAAAATCAGAGGAGTAGGTGATGTCACTGACAATAGAGGAAGAGATGATTAAGGAGACTGGTAGATAAGACTTCCAATGTCACTCCAAAGTCATTGCCAGAAGGAATGAAAACTCAAAATGGAAACAGGGCAAGGGGTTCCCTTTGGGATTGAGCATCAGGAAAGGAAACTGATCTCTTTGTAAAGATCTACTTGACTATTCAGAGGCAGCTAAAAAGAAGATGAGGGGCTAAAAGGTATGTGAGAAAGAACCAAACAATGAAGCATGCTTGCAGAGAGACTAGCAGCAACATGGAAAAAAATACCAAAAACAACAACAATAACAACAACAAAACTTGAAAGCTTTAGATTGGGGTAGCAGTTGGATGGAGAAGCAGTTTAAGAAAAAAACAATAACATTTTTTAAATTATAAGAATTAAAAACAGCTATAATGAGATAACTAATCAGGCAATTAATCAATGTAAAGAGTTCATCATTGTAGAAAACCACTTCGTAGAATAATTAGATATTCATCTTAAATTTTGAAAGTCTTGCATTATAGATTAAAAAATGATAATGACAAGCTTTTGAAGATAAAATGAGCTGAACCATAATAATGTAAAAATAATATAAGATTGGAAAAATAAGGGCTTTGAATATCTGGTAATGGGCAGATGGGGATTAAGAAAGCAGTTTTCCCAGAGAATGATTTAGTCTGGGTGCCATCAGAGTCTCTCCCACCCTCCATATACCATCTATCTCTCCATCTACCTCTTTCATCTCTCTGTCTCTCTCTTCTCTCTCTCTCTCTCTACCTCTCTCCAGTTTGCTCTGCTTGATTTCTTTGCTTTTTGACTTTTACATCTCATAGTATTTTGGTTTATCTCTAGCACAATATTAACACTCTCCATTATAATTGCATCCATCATTTGACTCTATCACTGACTCCAAATTATTGATTCCATAAATCTGGTGGGATCCTTGAGAAAAACACCCCATCTATCCTCAAAAATTCATACCCAATTTACATAGCATATGGTGCAATACAACTACTCAGTAGAGAGCAAGAAATATTAAAGAATAAGTGAAAGAAACAGAAAGATGAAGTTTCCATGTACACACATGTCTGTCTGATGACAAGAAAAAATTATAATAAAAATAATCAAATTCAGTAAATAACTAAAGCAAATGAACTAGCAAAATAACAACAGTGGACTCTGTTCCTAATTCCTAGAGATGGTCAAAGCTATGGCAGTGACAAGATGTAAAAGAGTGTGATGGGGAGTGGATAGAGGGTTAGTGGTGATAGGATGGCCCTTCAAATTTGAAAGTGGATGGAGTGAACATTCTACACATAAAGAGGTCGAAAGTGGTACTGCTGAAATTCTATGTATTTATAAATAATGAAAATCAATACAAGGGGAAAAAGAATTACAACATGAATAAACTAAAAATAATCAATCCCACAATTCTTACCATAGGGTAAAAAACAAGTTATTCATAAATTACACCTTCCAACATCTTTGATGATGCTTGACATAAAGTTTAATTTTTACACCATGACTTTTTAAAGAAATTACTTTTCTTTAAATTAATTTTTAAAAGTACTGGAGATATGCTCTAGTCAAAGTTTTAAATAGCTAAGTATAATTTTAATTTGAAATTACTTTACATTCCTTTCCATATTAATATGCATTTACCTTTAAATTTCAGCTCCTTTCTCTCCTATTAAAAATAGGAGATTTTTGCACAATAAGTTAAAAATTTCCTTTCTTCTTTTCACAGACTTTTCATTTAGGAGGGTAATGTTACTGCCTAAATAGGAAACATTCTCAAAAATAAAAGTGACTCTCTTTTATTAATAGCAAGATATCAAAAAGGAAATAGAAAATAAACATAGTTATGTAGCTAAGATGAATAAATGAGAAGAAAGTATAAAACAGATAACTATGCACTCAGTACATGGATTGAGATATGAAGAGTTCTACTCAATACACTATTGAATGCTTAAATAAATAAATTTAGAAATACATTTATAAATAAAGTGAGACAATTTTTTAGTCTGTGTCTGATGCTTTCATTTAATATTTCAAGGAAAGTCATAAGAACTGAACTGCACAATATTAGGACTTCTTGTTTCCCTATTTTTCTAGTCATTAAATATTGGTCATCTCTATAATGTCAATCAAACATAAGTGTGTAATTTTTAAAATATACTTCAAGGTATAGTAAAGATGGCATATGTATTTCTATGTTCATTGCAGCACTGTTTCCAATAGCCAGAATCTGGAAATAACCAGAGTGCCCCAAAACAGATGACTGGTTAAAGAAACTCTGGTACATCTACACAATGGATTACTATGTAGCCGTCAGAAAACATGAAGTCATGAAATTTGCATATAAATGGATCAACATGGAAAGTATCATGTTGAGTGAAATGAGTCAGAAAGAAAGAGACAGACATAGAAAAATTGCACTCATATGTGGAATATAATGTAACTGAGAAGTACAAGTTGGCAATGATGCAACTTCTGGCAGATATCTCTCTGGACTTAGTTACTAAAATACAGAAACTCAAAACCGAGAGGCTGCTAAGTGTGGTCACTCGACCTCATACCTCTTCATCCTCAGCAATGGAAAACAAATTATCTAATTCTTCCTTTTCAGCAGGTCTGACTTTAGGGGAGAGACTCTCCAAACAATAATAGTGAGTTTTGTTGAAATATTGAATGCAATCAAAGTGAAAGTAAAGTGAAATTTATTAGTTACACAGGTGGGGGGCTAAGGGTGGGGGGCTAGGGGTGTGGGGGTGCGGGGTGGAGCTATACTGGGATTCTTGGTGATGGAATATGTGCACTGGTGAAGGGATGGGTATTCGAGCATTGTATAGCTGAGATTTAAACCTGAAAACTTTGTAACTTTCCACATGGTGACTCAATAAAAAAATAAATAAAAAATAAAAATAAAAAAATAAAAAATATACTTCAAGAAATAATTACCATTTCTTGTGGTAGAATATGTGTACTGGTGGAGGCATGGGGTGCTTGAGCATGTATGACTGAAACATAATCACACAAATCTGCAACTATCTCATGGTGATCTAGTAATTTTTTTTAAAAAAGAAAGAATTACCACTTCTTGATGAGGGGTTTCTCTCTATTTAATAATGTTCTTTACATAATTTCTATAAAAAGCATAAACTCCATAGCTACTGGGGTCATTTTTTTCTTTCTCTAATAGCTTTTCCAATTTCAAAATAAAACACAGAGAACACTGCTAACATGAGAATGTATGTATATGTTTGAATTTAAGGTAATTCCTTTCTTTAAGGCATGATATATAAAAAGGGGAAAATACATTGGACTGAGACATATAAAATAGTGTCTCTCTTTTGTGACACTGACTTATATCTAGCTTTTTAAATTTAAAATTAAGTGATGTTGAGGCTCACCAGTGTTCTCTATTTGTACAAATTCTACTCAGTATATATTGGGTTTTAAGCATTTGCATCATTGGCAGTAAGACGTTTAATTTTTATTCGCTGCTGTTGTGAAATTGAGCCATTATTTTCTATTTCAAATTTGTCTTCTTTTGTGCTTTTTGGAGAAATTACAACTAAAACTAGTTTCCTAAGAAATTTTATCTGATGTGAAGAAAACTTTATTAGATTAAGTTACCATTCTATTCAAGTTGTCAGAGAAACTCTAAGACCAAAAATTCTAGTTCTGTTAATGAGCTTCCTGCTGAAATTATGCATATTCCCAACTGAGCTCTTAGTAATACTGTTGCTGTTTTGTGACATCTGTAATGATCCTAAACTAGATAAATTCTTCAAAATACTCATACTTAGAAAATTTAGCTTTTAAAATTTCTAATTTCAACCATAAACTTCATCATTATTTTGTTTCACAAACATATAGAACTTCTAAATTTTGCCTGGTTTTGTCCATCATTACATTCAAAACCGATTTAACTATTTAAGATGTTTTAGAAATATGTTTCTACAATATCTTGTGCTTGATTCAGTCACATTAATCTGCACATTCTGTCTTTCTCTTCTTGGGATTTCTAGTTAACATTTCTTTGAAAGATCAACTCCAGTATAAGTGGTTGGACACTGGCTAAATTTTAACCATGACTCCCACTTTTGACCTTCCTGCCATCCCAGTACATCCACTGATGAGGTGCACCATCTGCTCAATCTACGTACTCATGGTACGCTGTTCCACACCATTGTAAATTTTGAAAAGGTTTGTTACACCATTCTAGATAATCCAAGCAATTTTGTTTCATTTTCCAAAGAATCATCTAAAAATATTTTACAGCTGGGAAAACTGGAGGTAAGAATGGCCAAGTAACTGAACTAATGCCACGTTCCAGATAGGAAAGCTGGTATAACTTTCACCTCTGCAAAATAAAACCACAGTGAGAAAAATCAATCTACAGTTGCTATATTTTGTAATAGTGATCTCCAACCTCTTTTTTACACCAGGGGGAGCTGGATCAGTGATAGATCACATTCTGATGGTTGAAAACCACTTTTTTCATAACATCAATATTTTAAACAAAACACAGTAGAAAAATGATAATGCCTAGGAAAAGTTCATCCAATAGATCCAGTACAAAAATCTTCTCAGGAAAGGGAGACTACTTGCCGACTACCTGTGTTACTCCCCTGAGGGTATTAATGCTCCTTAAAGAAGAACAATCTTGCAAAGAGAGTTTCATAAATAGGTCAGACACTATTTTGCAAAAGTTTATGCCATCTAGTCTTTCATTTCAACCTGCGGATGCAAGCCATACTTAGCTTCCCTTTTTATGTTATTTCTTCCATAAATAAAGCATGTATTTAAAGTATCTTCTCCCATCTCAGATTCTGATGTTGTAGTAATGAATTAGTATAACTTGTTGCCAAGAAGTGCATTGAATAGCAAGGTCCATGCCAAAGAAAGCATGTGATAAAAACTAACAGTAAAATAAACACTAAGCTAAACAAGAAGTTCTGAAGGACTGCTAATATTTCCCAGTTTGTTTTCATTAGGGAATAGTAAGAGTTATTGAAGGGATCTCAAAGGTGGCAGTGAATTGGCATAATATTTTAGGATGAGAGGTTCATTATCTCTTGAAGGGGAGATATAGTAAGACTACATGCAAAGGCCTGGAATAGGAAACATGTAACATTCTTTAATAATAAACTCAATTTGTATTCTCCTTGGAATATCAAAGTGTACTAATCTCACTGTTCTAATTTTGGAGTAGAAATTGTAGTCTCCTTGGAATATCAAAGTGTACTAATTTTGGAGTAGGGAGATAGGATAGAAATGGTAACCTGAGAGAAAATAAGGAGCAATACCAGAACATGGGAAGTCTTTCATGCTATGCTCAGGAAACTTTCTCTTAAGGTCAGAGGAAAGCCATTTAACAAAGGGATTTGTGTAGAAAAGTAATTTGCTACAATTTTCCTAATAGAAAAATCATGACAAATGTAAAAACTAGACTGGAAGATACTAAAATATTGGCAAGGCACAAGTTAAAAGGCTATATTTTCATAGTAGCAGAAAGTAGGAGGTTACCTGGAATGAAAAAAATAAACATAATGGAGTAAGTATTTTTAGTGGGGAAAAAAGACTGTGTTAAAGTAAAAAAAGACTATATAGGGACTCAAAGTATGACTTCTCCTCACAAGCAAAAGACTACTACAAACACATAATATATAATGAACTAATATAAATTACTGAGTTATCTTCAACATGAATTTTCATAATACAAAATGAATAATAGAATTTCTAAAATACACTTAGCACATGACAAGTACAGTAATATCTGATTTTTTTGTGTATTTTCTCAATCATTCTTCCCTTGGACATTGAGATAGGTACAATTACTAACTCACTGTACATCTAAGAAATGTGAAGCAGTATCAGCAATAGCCTTCCTTTTTCTTCCTGTTGATTCAACAGGCACACAGTATTATTTATTTTATAGTTACCTTCCATTATTATCAGGGAAACAGAGGATAAGGAAAAGCATTGTAGTACTGTCTGTAGCACTGTCATCTTATTGTTCATCAATTTGTTCGAGCGGGCACCAGTAACAATTGTCTCCACTGTGAGACTTGTTGTTAAGTACATGGTACTTGTCTTGGAAATATTCATTGCTAAGTGAGAAAATATAATATGGATAAATGAAGAATCTGAACTATAGTATAGTAGATGCTATCATAGCAGTCTGGTACAAGAACTGTGAGAGGAGACAATATGAGCATCTTTAACAGAGAGGAAACCATAGCTCACGTACACCAAACAGCACAAACCTCCCATGTCAAAGAGACAGCTGAGCCACTGCCTGCACTGGGTTCATTCTGCTGGGATAAATCTCTTTGTAATGGGAAGGACAGTTCAGACCGGATTGTGTGAGTTAAGATAGTTTGGGACAGTGGAGGTAAAGGACTACAAGCCAAAGTCCACTTCTGATCCCAGGCATCATTCTAAGCTGTGATACCAGTCTAGAGCAGGATAGAGGAAGGCAACCTGACAACGGCATGCCTTGTTCTAATAAAGGAAATGCCATGATTATAATTGTCTTTTCTCTGTTTGTCTATTCTGCAGAAAAGACTTCTAGATTAGGTTGTTATGTCCCATGTGATCCCCTCCAACTAGCTTTAACTTTTCAGGATCTAGCTCTGAAACTACACCGAGTGCAAACTGAGATCAAGGTAATATAATATACCTGAGGTTTCTGATAATCACGAGGAACTTTTCAAGTTTATGTCAAATATTTTAACTATGAACCATTGCAAAGTCCAAAAGCATTAGCAGAGAGAGATGCTTCCCAAGTATTATTAAGAAGAAACTTCAGACTCTGGGTTTTGACATGGTGTTGCAGAATGGAAAGTAGAGAACAATAATATCAATATTACTATAAACTATGTCATCTCAAAAAATAACAGATTTGGAAGAAAAAACAAACTCACTATATTTCACAGTCTTCTGTCTATCATTCCTGCCAATAAACATAAAACCACTATAAACTTTTAGAATAATTAATTTCATTTTCTTCTCAAGCAATAACAATTTCATTTACTAATGAAACTGTATTTGTCTCTCTCAACAATGACCATAGCAAACACAATTAAATAAAACAATGACAACACAATGATGATGCATATTGAAATGATCTCAGTGCTTTTCATTTTCATATATGTGCCCTGTCTTTGAAAATGAGATGACAATCAAGTAAACCATGAAATACCATAAAGCATGGATCACAGTAGTTAGTTCTATTAGCATAGCAAAGAATCAAAGCTACAGAGTCCGAACTGGGGATCTCACCTCTAGACCCTTAGGAACTCAAGTTTCCAAGAGAGCTACAGGGCCCAGCAATGATGTCCTGGTGCAAAAATTTCCAACAAAATTCCTTTCTACAATAAATAAGATGGATGGACAAATGGGGTGTCGAGGAGGCAGTGAAAGCATTCTACTCTAGCTCAGCTTTCAGAAAACTTATTTATTATTAAGATTACAATGTATATTTTGTAGGCAGATTTTATAGCACTAATTAACTCATTAACAACCTCTAGAGAGAAGCCAGACTTCTTGACAGGCTGTTTTGCTGAATTTTAATGACCCAGATAAAAAGAAAAACAGTGTGATAGATTCTGGGGGAGCCCCAAGACTCCATCAAGAGCTCTGATTTATTCAGAGTATCATATCATAGAAAAGGATCAATTGTAGATGAAACAGAACAGTTCTTCATATATTTACAACAATAGGTTTGGCTCATTCATATCAATTCGTCATTTTATTATTTTTTATTCAGTCAGTCTGGGCATACACAGAAAGTTGGCGGGAAGCCTTGTGGGGGGTGGAGACTGGGAGAAGGAGAAAGATGGAGAGAGGAAAAAAGAGTGAGAGGGAGTGAGAGAGAGAAAAGGAGAGATGATAAAGGGTGAGAAGGAGAGAAGGAGAGGGAAAGCACAATTGGTCATTTTAATAAAAACACCAAATTTGATTCTACCTGCTGCTGGCTTTTTTTTATACCCCTTTGGATTTGGGGCTACACCCATCCATGGTCAGGGATTACTGCTGGTGCTGCACACAGGGATTATTCCTGGCAGTGCTTGAGAGACCACATGGCATACTGGGGATCAAATTTGTGTGGACCATGTGGAATGCTGGGGATCGAACCCAGGTGCCAGGTAAGCACTTTACCCACTGGACTATCTGTCCAGCCCCAAAGATTAAGCTGCCAAGTTTCTCTGAATTACAGCAGGAACTTTTTTCTTCCCTCTTGTTTTGTTTTCTTTTAGTGTCCACTCTAGCCAAGTTGGCCAATGTCTTTGAATTGGAGTGATAGTAAAGAATAGACTTTCAGGATTTCTTAGCCTCCAAGGCATAGGCCATTTAACTCATAGTGATGTTATGAATGATGTTCAAGTTGGTACTCTGGCTTCCAGCATCTGGAACATGAATATTTTTGTTCCCCCTGGTTGCTAAGACTTCAATAAAAGCAAAAGCAACGTTGGAATTGAGCTTCAGTCCAAAATAAATCAATTTGGTATCACCATGGCAGTAGGCTTCACCATACTATTGGTCACCCATTGCCCCCAAATAGGCATAGCATCTCCCACTACAAAAATCCCTTTATCAGAGTCCCCCTCTACCATTGTAATTGGGGTTCTGCTGATGAGAATATTCCTGGTAATGATTGACACAGTGGTGCTAACTTAGTATTTCAGTGATCATCTAGTGGTTCTTGGGGCCACCAGGTTCATACCCATGAGAATTGGAGACCACCATGACTACACATATCAGTGGTTGGAAAGTCCAAAATGTCCAATAATAAATTCAAGGCTTAGCCTATGCTAGGCATGTGATTTACTCTTAGACCAATCTACACAAGTCCTACCATGACTGCCTTTTTTGAATATTTTCTCTTAATCTATAGCATGTCTTTTTATTGTTCTGATGTTATATTTTGCAAAATAGATCTTTTCTTTATAATTTTTTTCTTTATAATTTTAATGAAACCTAGTTATCAAATATACATTATCTTTCATGGGTCCTAACTTTAATGCTATAGCTGAAAAATCTCTAATGCTACAACTGAAAAGTCTCAACTTTTCAGGGCCATCTAGGTTTCTATTTCATTTTCTAGGTGCTTCATAGCTTTACATCCTATACCTAAGTCTGGGCTGGAGAAAAATCACAGCAGGTAGGGAATTTGCCTTGCACACAGCCGATCCGGGTTCAATTCCTTCGTCCCTCTCAGAGAGCCTGGCAAGCTACCAAAAGTATCCCGCCTGCACGGGATACTCCAAGAGTATCCGGTCTGAACGGCAGAGCCTGGCAAGCTACCCATGTTTTGGTATATATTTGATATGCCAAAAACAGTAACAACAAATCTCACAATCGAGTCGTTATTGGTGCCCTCTTGAACAAATCGATGAACAACAGGATGACAGTGACAGTGCTATATCTAAGTCTATAATCAACTCACTGTGAGTAATTTTTCATGGGAATTCTAAGATCTGTCTTTAAATGAATTCTGTGTGTGGTACAGGGCACATGCAAGGCAACTGAGACTTATCCTCAGCTTTTGATCATTTTTACATGTGAATATCATGTTCCAGCACAAATGGTTTAAAGATTACCTCTACTATGCTGTTTTCACTCTTCTCAGAGATTACATGACTATGGTAATTGTTTCTGAGTGTTATACTCTTTCATGGATTTATTCAGCCATCTTCTGCTAATACCACACTCACTGTCTTGCCTAGTTCAACTTAAAGATTGTTCAACTTGCAGTTGGAAAGTGTCAGTCATTTGGTTTTCTTCAATATTGTGTTCATTTTCTTGGGTCACTTGCTTTCGCATATACAGTATGTACTAAGTTTTTAAAAGAAGACCCAGTGTGTCAAAATTTTTCCAGAATTTTTTATTGGACAACACCCAGCAGTGCTCAGAAAGGCCAGGGCCACTCCAAACAGTACTCTGTTGGGACTTTTACTGAGTGTTCTGCCCTATAGTGCTCATTACCCATTACCATCACACGTATCAAGTTGAACTCAAGGCCTCCCACATAAGAGCAATGTGGTCCAGTACTTGAGTTATAACCATGGTGCCAGTTCAAGTTGACAAGATTTAAAAATTAAAAACATTAGTTTTTCTATATTTAAGCATGGAATATCTCCACATTTCTTTCACTCATAGAATTTAATAGTTTCTATTCCATAGATTTCACACACACACGTACACACACACATACACACATACACACACATATATATTATATATATACACATATTTTCCATATATTTTGGGGAAAAGTTAAGTTTACACCTGTGTATTTTATTTTGAGGGATACTAATGTAAATGTATTGCTTGGTCAAATTTCAAATTGCTGATTCATTGATTTTCACATTAACCTTATATTCTATGGACTGGAGCGATAGCACAGCAGGTAGGGCGTTTGCTTTGCATGCGGCTGACCCGGGTTGGATTCTCCATGCTTCTCGGAGAGCCCGGCAAGCTACAGAGAATATCCTGCCCTCAGGACAGAGCCTGACAAGCCACCCACGGCATATTCAAAATGCCAAAAACAGTAACAAGTCTCACAACGAAGATGTTACTGGTGCCCGCTCGAGCAAATTGACAAGGGGACTACAGTGCTACAGTGCCTTATATTCTATAATCATGTGATAAATTATTATTAATTCCCAGATTTTTGTTGATTATTATGTGTTTTAGAAATAACCTATTTTCCTATTCAAACAAAGCTTTATTTCTTTCTTACCAATACCAATTTGTGCATCTTTGCTTTCACATTTTAATTTCAATATATTAGCTATACATTTCAAAATATTATTATACAGTAGTGATTAGAGAAGATGTCCTTGATTTATAAGTGATCTTAATGGGAAAGCTTTGTGTTTCTCATGATGAAACATGATGCTAGCTAAAATTTATTTGCAGATAGTGTTTATTGAGTTGAAGCTCCCTCTATTCCCAATTTGCTAAGAACTATTATTATGAATGGATGCTATATTTAGCTCAATGCTTTGTCTGCTTAGTCTGTTGAAGTAATAGATTACATTACTTTATTTGCAAAGGTTGAATTAGCCTTGCATTTGGTATAATTTTTGTGTAATGGTTTCTATATACTACTGAATTTAATTTGTTTATATTTCATTAATAATTTTGATTCTATGTTCATGAGAAATATTGATCTATAGCTTTTAAAGTACTTTTTATGTTCATTTTGATAAAGGGGGTACTGGTCTCAAAATGACACACAAAATTTATCCTTTGCTTCTAAAAATTAAAAACATTATACATAACTGTTGACTATTTACCCTAAGTGTTTCTGAAATATATCTACTCGTGGGCATCCATCATAATTACTTGACTCAGGCTTTGTTTGCTGTAGTTCCTATCACCCCATAGGAAGGTGCTGCTGTGGAACTGATATGGATCTGGAGTAAGCGGTAAAGCTACCCAGACATCAAAATGGAACAGTCTAGAAAGCATAAAATCATGGTCTTGATGCAAGCAGTTATGAGTTAAGCGACAGGACCCCTCCATAGGGAAGGCCAAGCTGGACCAGCCTGAGGATTTAATCTGGGATTTACGGTAAAGACCTTGCTTGCCTTTGGAGTCCAGAAAACTAAGTTTTGGAGTCTTAGTTTTTATCCAAATAACTGCAAGTATTATGAAGAATTAAACTGAATTGTTTAATATGCATAATTAAAGGGAAATAGAAGAGCAATAGAGATGTCTCTGAGAGACTGTCTCCCTTAGTTAATCCCCCATGAAAATTGCCTCCACCAAAAAGCTTTACCTCTGTAAATAATCAATCACTCCTATCTGCAGTCGTAGACTTCAAATCCCCTCAGATGTGCTGTAAGTATGCTGATGACGCTGCACTAAACAGACAATTTGACCATCAGTCTGTGGTCCCCTGTCTCTGTTTCTCTACCAGGGAAGCAGCTCTCAGTCACTACACGCACACACATTTTTTTTATTAGTTTATTTTTAATTAGAGAGTCATCGTGAGGGTACAGTTACAGATCCATACATCTTTGTGCTCATGCTTCCCCCATACAAAGTTCGATAACCCATCCCTTCACCAGTGCCCATTCTCCACCACCCGTAAACCCAACATCCTTCCCCCCCTCCCCAGTCCCGTCTCCCCCCACCCCACCCTGCCACTATGGCAGGGAATTCCCTTTTGTTCTCTCTCTCTGATTAGGACGCACACACATTTTGAACTCACCCATAACTGACATAATTCTTCTTTAAATGATAAAATTCACTAGTTAACCAATGGAGATCTAGTGACTTATGCTTTGGAAGGTTATTAATTACTAATTCAGTTGAAAATATGTAAGATTGTTCATATTTTGTTTCTTGTGTATGTTTTTTACAAACTGTCTTTTAAATAATTGGTCCAATTCCTATACATTATCAAATTTGTTGATCACAAATTGATTACTACATTATCAATTTGTGGTAAAACACTTGCAAAACTGGGAATAGAGAAAATGAATTAGCATGGATTCTGAGTCAACCATAGAAATTGAATGTTCTTTTGAAATAAATAGAAATAATTTAGTTTTGGCTCTAATATGCCCTGGGATTGTCTTCCCCTCTATATTCTAACCTGAAGAAAGAAGATGAACTGGATCAGTCTACCAAGTCTAGAGCCAAATATCCACCTAAAAAAATAGCTTATGATGCATTTTGTCTCTAACTTTGCAGATTATCACACTTATCATAATTTATGCGTCAGAGCTAGTGATAGCTAAAATACAAAATAGCCATTTTCTTACTCAGCCAACATGTTAAGATACCACAGACCGCCAAAGGCAAATGCATTCAATATTTTTTTAAAGCAAATGCTTTATTATATAAATGACTGCCTTAACATAACTCATCCTTCTTTTCAGAATACCTGCACTGCCTGTATCAAAGATATATAAATTGGAACCAACTACTCTAGGGTTTGGGGTATGCAGCTAGTCTGAACTCTGGGTTAGTTTTACAGCCCTCAGATTTTGTAGTGTACCCACAAGATCCAAACAGTAACACATCTTCAGGCCTGAGAGTAGAACCATCTGCACTGGTTAGCCTAATATTATATTATAACTGTGCCTGGCTCCCTGAGCACAGTTTGGGAGACACATTTCCCTTCCCCCACACACTTCCCCTGTCACTGTCATTGTCATCATTGTTCATCAATTTGCTCGAGTGGGCACCAATAACATCTCCATTGTGAGACTTGTTGTTACTGCTTTTGGCATATCAAATACGCCACAGGTAGTTTGCCAGGCTCTGCTGTGCGGGTGCAATACTCTCGGTAGCTTGCCAGGCTACAAAATAAGAAAACCATAAAGAACAGTTGGCTATTTGGTTGCTACTCTCTATGTCACATAAATTCACTCTCAGTGCTGAAGGCCAGAGTAGCTAATGTATTAGAAGATAAATTTAGCAGAAAAATTATTCAGACACAAGCACACGCTTTTATTTCTAGCAACAGACCACATTTACAGTCCTCTTCCTAACACTAGGAACTAAATATATCTTCAAAAGTTGTGGTCAGGGACAGAAACCCTGAAACTGGAACTGTTTGCTAGATGATTTTAATAGGCAGATTGACCTACAAAAACTCCTGGATGCTGTGAAATTCTCAACTACAAAGGGGCAAAAGTAAGTTAGGTGCTGGGCAGGTATGAGAATAACCAGAATGCCATGCCATCACATAGCTCAGTGTAAGTTGTGACACAGAGTAACAGGGTTAAATAAAAGAGAGGCGCCTTGCGTTTTTAAAATAACCTTTGGGAAGGAACTTGAAAGACAAATGGCAAAGTGACTAGGATGTCACTTAGTTATCTTTATCAGCATCTCCTTACCAACATGATGCATAGAACAGCAGCCTCAGGATTGACAGAAACTCATTTTAAAATGCAATTCGGGGCAGGCATCACTAGACTTACTGAATCAGAAAATCTGAAGTTGGAACCCAACAATCTGTGCTTTAAACGTTCTGACCCTTGCTGAAAGCTGAGAACCAGGGGGCTGTGGAGTGGTCCCATGAGGAAAGGATGAGAAGCTGTACTGAGACAAAGACAGAGAGATAGGAGGGAGATACCTTGAGCCATATTTAGGAGGCAAACATGATTAAACTATTAATCTGGATATTATGCTTATAAACAAACTCCAGTGAATGATGATGAAAATGTGAAACACTAAGTACAGAGCAGTTTGGGTGAGGAAATAAGAGTGATTACGCTGGTAGCTAATTCTAACTTTCTCCATACTAGTAAGCACACACTATTAACATGCAAATGAGTGAACTTGTGGTTGAGATGAGATGCCTTACTTAAAAAAGTAAATATTCCATAAGCACTTGTAACTTAAGTTTTTTAATAAGTGAGAGGTTTCAATGTAAGTTATGACAGGTTGTGACACGGTGATGGATCCAACCACTAAGGTCAAGAAGTACTAGGCAGATGATAATAAGCAAAGAATCGATAAATAATGATGGTTTTGAAAAAAATGCAAAAGAAATGACAATGACAAAACTGCAGACTCTCTGTATTTGAACTGTTAAAGGTGATGACAAGCGACCTGTGAGGCTGGAGGAGAAAGGAGAAAAAAGAATGCCAAGAGCAGTCAGAGAACTGAATAATTAGTAATAGTGTCAATATCCATTTGAGACATTAAGCAAAAGTAGAAGAGGGGTGATGAGGTTATTGACAATTTACATGAGACTAAGATTAGTCACTAAAAACATGAGCCAAAGTACCTCCAGTCATGACCCTTGTAAGATTTTGCAAGTCTTATGAACTCTTTAGAAGTTAGATTTTGAGAGCGTAGAGAGCAGAAAAAGTGGATAGATTTAATTAAATAAGAACTGTAATCAAGCAACAAATGTGTAGTCTTTGCTGTCAAAAAGAAGAAATGATATAAATAAATTAAACGCATTGTCTTCAAGGAGCTTGCAAACAAAGTTAAAAGAAATGTCTCTGTAGAACGTAAACTGGCAGTTAATGATAAACATTTCCTGAATGATCCAACAGGATCATTTATGTGTAAAGGATGGACTGATTTTTAGCTAAGTAAGATTTGAGAATGGTCTGTGGAAATCTTTAAGAGAAGGGCTAAGTGGAGTCGAGATATTGCTGAGGAGGCAAAATTGAAAGATCTGTAGAGTACACTAAGTATTTGCCATTTGGCAGAAAGGAAGGGTTTAATACATGGAAATACTGTGTTGTTGAACAAAAGGGAAAAGTTAATTGAGGTCAAAAATAGAGAATATAGAATTACACACTGAGAAAATTGATGGTATCATATAGGCAACAGAGAGAAAAGGTTAGGAAATAAAAATACAAGGTTTGGGAAAATACCCATACATACCCTAAAAAGGGACTAACTTTTCAATGCCCCAGACCACTTTTACAAAAATTATGTTTTAATGAAAGCAGAAAATTTCAGTGCTCTCTCTCTATCTGTCTCTCTGTCTGTTTCTCTCTCTCTCTGAAAACTATTGAAATGCACTCCATTTTCTCCTACAAAATCAATTGATTATGAGTGTGGTCATAGCAATATTTTTTAAAAGATTAATTCACGAGACATAATTTATTCCATTTTTCTCTAGCACAGTTTTCTACCTGCCTCTCCATCACTGTTTTAATAACCACTGAAGAGCTGACAATTGGGACAATTTTCACAGAGAACTGTGGAGAACTAGATTTCAAAGTAATTCAGAAATGCCCTCCATTTTTCCCCAAATAGAATACACAAAATTCACTGTATAATCTATTTCAGCAAAAGTTATGCCTATTTTCATGGTCAGAAGAATTTTCTGCACACAGTTTTTATTTAGTACAGGAAAACACTCCTTT